>NC_084734.1:88401338-88443838 GCF_033978785.1 Entelurus aequoreus | reverse complement strand
GAATACCGGGAGTTTGTCGGGAGAAAATTTCTGCCGGGAGGTTATCGGGAGAGGCGCTGAATACCGGGAGTCTCCCGCTAAAAACGGGAGGGTTGGCAAGTGTGCTGTATGTACATATTGCATCATTGTGCCTCGTTTGTAGGTATATCTGAGCTCATTTAATATCCTTTACTTTTATCCTTTGTGTATTGAATTTATATTTGCATGTCTGTATGTAATATTGGCTGTATTTGTTTGTGTGCCATGTTGTTCCAGACCACAGCAAACATTACCTAGCTTTCCAAAGATTGCAATACATCTATTACAATCTTTGTGTGGTGTTTGGGTCTGTGGGACCCGTTTTCATTTTTTATTAAAAGAAAAATGATACAATTAATTAATTTTTCAAACTGAGACTCACTGACTTTGGCTCATTTTCCGTGAAGAACATATATCAGAATATATATTCCACCATACACCCCCTCTACACATTTCTATTACATATAAGATGTCCGGGTCCACTGGACCCGGGGCTAATAGAAGTGTGGAAATTGATGTTCTGTGTACACACACACACACACACACACACACACACACACACACACACACACACACACACACACACACACACACACACACACACACACACACACACACACACACACACACACACACACACACACACACACACACACACACACACACACACACACACACACACACACACACACACACACAGCAGGCCTAGACAGGAGGAGGGCAGGGTGTAGGTACACAGTACATCAGAGGGTCAAATGTGCGAGAAAATGAGAGCAGACAGTGTTGACAAACAATGTCGCAACCTTGTGCGGGAACCGCAGGTGCAGAAACACAAAAGAAGAATCCCTCTGGGATGCAGAAACTGGCAGAGAAATTTTCCGTGCAACGTTCATATTGTTGTTACTCAGCCAGCGTTTGTGGGTCTGATGGGCCCGTTGCAGATGTTTATTGGGATAAGGTAAACATCTGTTCAGTATTTTAACATAAAAGTGTTTGATTGTGAGGCATTAAAAGCCACAAAAATGCAACGGGTCCATCAGACCCACAAACGCTGGCTGAGTAACAACAATATGAACATTACACAATGGTTAACTTGGAGACACACATCTATACCTTTGGCCATTAAAAGCCAGTATTTTCCAGGAGTTCTCTCACCTTCTGAGTAGCCTGTGATTTACTAATGGTTTGTAATTTTGTAAAAATGTGTAGAATAAATATTACATTTCAACATTTCTGTCAACAAAGATTTGCTTCAGCTTGCGTCACATAGTAATTTTGATAGTAGGCTATTATAATTATTATAAACACTTACGTCATGTGATGCCTTCATTATAACACTTATAGGCCTACTGAAATGGAATTTTCTTATTTAAACGGGGATAGCAGATCCATTCCATGTGTCATACTTGATCATTTCGCGATATTGCCATATTTTTGCTGTAAAGATTTAGTAGAGAACATTGACGATAAAGTTCGCAACTTTTGGTCGCTGATAAAAAAAGCCTTGCCTGTACCGGAAGTAGCGTGACGTCACCGGTTGAAAGGCTCCTCACATTTCCCCATTGTTTACACCAGCAGCGAGAGCGATTTGGACCGAGAAAGCGACGATTACCCCATTAATTTGAGCCAGGATGAACGATTTGTGGATGAGGAACATGAGAGTAAAGGACTAGAGTGCAGTGCAGGACGTATCTTTTTTCGCTCTGACCGTAATTTAGGTACAAGCTGGCTCATTGGATTCCACACTCTCTCCTTTTTCTATTGTGGATCACAGATTTGTATTTTAAACCACCTCGGATACTATATCCTCTTGAAAATGAGAGTCCAGAACGCGAAATGGACATTCACAGTGACTTTTATCTCCACGACAATACATCGGCGAAGCACTTTAGCTACGGAGCTAACGTGATAGCATCGTGCTTAAATGCAGATAGAAACAAAAGAAATAAACCCCTGACTGGAAGGATAGACAGAAGATCAACAATACTATTAAACCATGGACATGTAAATACACGGTTAATGCTGTACCACCTGGCAAAGCCTAGCAATGCTGTTGCTAACGACGCCATTGAAGCTAACTTAGCTACGGGACCTCGACAGAGCTATGCTAAAAACATTAGCTCTCCACCTACGCCAGCTCTCATCTGCTCATCAACACCCGTGCTCACCTGCGTTCCAGCGATCGACGGCGCGACGAAGGACTTCACCCGATCACAGATGCGGTTGGCGGCTAGTGTCGGCTAGCGTCGGCTAGCGCGTCTGCTATCCAAGTAAGTCCTCCTTGTTGTGTTGCTACAGCCAGCCGCTAATACACCGATCCCACCTACAGCTTTCTTCTTTGCAGTCTCCATTGCTAATTGAACAAATTGCAAAAGATTCACCAACACAGATGTCCAGAATACTGTGGAATTTTGCGATGAAAACAGAGCTGTTTGTATTGGGATACAATGTGTCCCAATACTTCTGCTTCAACCATTGACGTCACGCGCATACGTCATCATACATAGACGTTTTCAACCGGAAGTTTAGCGGGAAATTCAAAATGTCACTTTATAAGTTAACCCGGCCGTATTGGCATGTGTTGCAATGTTAAGATTTCATCATTGATATATAAACTATCAGACTGCGTGGTCGCTAGTAGTGGCTTTCAGTAGGCCTTTAAATAAGACTTTTCATTTTTTTGCGGCTCCAGACAGATTTGTTTCTTGTATTTTTGGTCCATTATGGCTCTTTCAACACTTTGGGTTGCCCGGGCCTGGTCTAGGGACAAAGACAGTCTGCATGCTAAAGACATAATATGTAGGGATGATACTCGAAACCGGTTTTCTCGGTTGTTCGATAAGAAAAGAACCGAGTCCTCGGACTCGAATCCCTTTTTGAGAACCGGTACCCGTTATCGAGACCACTACAGTAAAGAAAAAGAGTTGGTTCTTTATTCGAATCCCTGGGAACAAATCCCGTCCCGACCAGAAATGCTCCGTGTGACATCACAAGAAATGACGTCACGTAGCTCAGTCATTAGGCGCAGATAGCGAAAGCAGGGAAAAAATGGACGGGAAAAAGCGCTCCAAGGTGTAATAAAGTTGAAAACAAAAGCTATAATCCAATGAATAACTTTACTGAGAGATTTGAGCAGACTACAAACACATGACGACCAAGCGGAAACATAGCAACCAGGCTAGCAACGCACCTCCTTTACGGCAGCTGTCGCAACGTTCTTATAGCAACCGCAGCACATACATATATATACAACACTGCAGCACATACATATATATACAACACTGCAGCACATACATATATATACAACACTGCAGCACATACATATATATACAACACTGCAGCACATACATATATATACAACACTGCAGCACATACATATATATACAACACTGCAGCACATACATATATATACAACACTGCAGCACATACATATATATACAACACTGCAGCACATACATATATATACAACACTGCAGCACATACATATATATACAACACTGCAGCACATACATATATATACAACACCGCAGCACATACATATATATACAACACTGCAGCACATACATATATATACAACACATCTCCCTTTTTGAACTTTTGTTTTTCTCTCCTTGTAAACGTTACAAAATCACACTGTAGATGTGTTGTCTGTCTAGTTATAAATAATGAAGACGAGGCGTGTTGGCTGAGTTCTTGATGTTTACTTTCACAGCGTGCTCATAACCTCATTCTTAGCTGCCCGGTGGCGACATGCAACAACACTTTTCGGGGCTACCGCGCATGCTCGGCACTCCCTTTGCATGCTGGGTAGTGTAGTTGTTATATTCCCTAGCTCATAACATCACATCTTTCCCCCTATAAAGAAATAATGTTAACTCAATAAAGTGTATTTCTTTTTTTAGCTTTAACTTTTCATTTTTTAGCATTGTAACCACATTTGCAAACAACTTTTCTCTTCATAGAAGTTTCTTTCAATAAAGAAATAAAGTGCAAAAATGTCAAAGCATCATAACAAACAGTTATGTTCCAATAGCAGCAGAAGTGCACTTTTTGGAGAGCTGTATTATTTTCAGTTTTGTGCCCAACGGACTGATTTTATTTAATACTATATTATTATTTATACACCTATAGTGATCACAGAGACAGGCTGTTTTTGTGTTACTGTATATAGGGGGCGGTATGGCGTAGTGGGTAGAGCAACCGTGCCAGAAACCTGAGGGTTGCAGGTTCGCTCCCCGCCTCTTACCATCCAAAATCGCTGCCGTTGTGTCCTTGGGCAGGACACTTCACCCTTGCCCCCGGTGCCGCTCACACCGGAGAATGAATGATGAATGAATGAGTTGTAAATATGAATGATGGGTTCTCACTTCTCTGTGAAGCGCTTTGAGTGTCTAGAAAAGCGCTATATAAATCTAATCCATTATTATTATTATTATTATTATTTGTTTTTATGAAAAAATCCCACTTAATATACTTTGGGTCACAACAGTCAATGTTTATTTATTTTATTTTATTTTTTAGGGGGGTAACAGTCAATATTTATTTATTTATTAGATTCAATTGTTTTCTTATATAATAAAAGTGAGCTTTTGTTAAACCAAATATTGTGTGTTTTTTCCCATATACAACAACCTATCTGGACTCCATAAGAGAATCGATAAGGAATCGGTTCGATAAGAGGATTCGATAATAGGCTCGAACTCGATAATTTCTTATCAAACATCATCCCTATAATAGTGTGACTAATGGGATTCCATTTTCACAAGGTTCAAAGTTGACACTGTCCGTCACCCAGACAAATTATACTGAGCCATCATTAAATTAAATTATGAAACCTAAATTAATTGTAATCTTATTTGAAAGCCTTGTGATTACGTAGCACTTAATTCCCTCCCACACGTCCACTCCACTCTTCTCTCCTATTACTCACCATTGTTTACCTGTTCTTGTTCAGGTCACATTTCTGTCTCCCCGCTCTCACTCCCTCCAGTCAGCTCTTTGCCCCGCTAATCAGTAAACCCCCCCGCCCGCTCGCCCGCCCGCCCGCCTGCCCGCATCCCACCACCTTAACGAGCTGGCTGGCCAGTCGCAGCAGATCTGCAGCCTACTCGTTCAGTCAGCATCGCACCTCCGTCCACTCCACAGCTACATAGCGAGGTTGTCGTCACCCACGCCTGCGGCCGCGCGCGGGAACGATCGTCGAGATGTGACAATAAAATCCTTCTTCTCGACGCAGGGGATTCATTTTTTTACGTAACGTGTCGCCCCAAGAAGCTGCAGGCACGTGCAACGTGTGGGGGAGCTTATGGAGGACTTTGTTTTGCTCACAAATGACGATGGCCTGTCCTGTTGTGAGAAATGTGTGTCATTTCATGCAAAAAATATTCCTTTCCTCCAGGAAAATGTTATCTGAAATTCATCAATCCATCCATCCATCCATCCATCCATCCATTTACCACCGCTTTTGCCTCGAATTAAAATAGAAAAAAAAAAAAAAGTATTACAAAAAATTATATTTCAGGCTACACATTTTTTTTTTTGGTTGAATTTTATTTTGTTTGTTTTCAAATCATTGTTTTGGTTTCTAATCTTTTTTTTTTTGTGGTTACGACTCAATATACTGGCGCATATTTAGTCTGTTTTGGTTTCTAATATCTACAAACTTGGCAACCCTGCGTTTAGTAGGATGTTAGCGTTAGCCAAGCTAACGAAGTGAATTAATGAACTCATATTATGTTTTGCAAAAGGTGAATGTTTATATTCATCTTGGAGAAAGCACACCACCAAGTTTAAGTAAATAGTGGTACTTCAGTTTGAGCACATAATAAGATGAGGCCCCTTAGTTTGACATTCGCAGGTGGATTGGATCACTTCCCGTAGGAAAGAGGCCCTAATTGGGTTTTGTGATAGGCCTATCCTTGAGAAGAGACTACATGTCTAGCTCAACGTCAACATTTAAGTTATGACTTAAAGCAGTTGTTTTCCAGACACTTACACATGAACATCTCTTTTTCATGGTCAGGGTGTGCTGTCCTGACTTAGCACACACCCAGAGACAACTGATGGTTTGGCTCCTCCAAGTTAGAAGAGACATATTTTCTTCACCTGACCTCCTCCAGGAACTGCAGTCCTGTACAATGACGCTCGCTTGTACAAACCCCGTTTCCATATGGGTTGGGAAATGGTGTTAGATGTAAATATAAACGGAATACAATGATTTGCAAATCCTTTTCAAGCCATATTCAGTTGAATATGCTACAAAGACAACATATTTGATGTTCAAACTCATAAACTTTTTTTTTTTTTTTCAAATAATAATTAACTTAGAATTTCATGGCTGCAACACGTGCCAAAGTAGTTGGGAAAGGGCATGTTCACCACTGTGTTACATGGCCTTTCCTTTTAACAACACTCAGTAAAGGTTTGGGAAGTGAGGAGACACATTTTTGAAGTGGAATTCTTTCCCATTCTTGCTTGATGTACAGCTTAAGTTGTTCAACAGTCCGGGGGTCTCCCTTCTGCTATTGCAGGTGCCACACATTTTCAATGGGAGACAGGTCTGGACTACAGGCAGGCCAGTCTAGTACCCGCACTCTTTTACTATGAAGCCACGTTGATGTAACACGTGGCTTGGCATTGTCTTGCTGAAATAAGCAGGGGCGTCCATGGTAACGTTGCTTGGATGGCAACATATGTTGCTCCAAAAGCTGTATGTACCTTTCAGCATTAATGGTGCCTTCACAGATGTGTAAGTTACCCATGTCTTGGGCACTAATACACCCCCATACCATCACACATGCTGCCTTTTACACTTTGCGCCTATAACAATCCGGATGGTTCTTTTCCTCTTTGGTCCGGAGGACACGACGTCCACAGTTTCCAAAAACAATTTGAAATGTGGACTCGTCAGACCACAGAACACTTTTCCACTTTGTATCAGTCCATCTTAGATGAGCTCAGGCCCAGCGAAGCCGACGGCGTTTCTGGGTGTTGTTGATAAACGGTTTTCGCCTTGCATAGGAGAGTTTTAACTTGCACTTACAGATGTAGCGACCAACTGTAGTTACTGACAGTGGGTTTCTGAAGTGTTCCTGAGCCCATGTGGTGAAGTGAAGTGAAGTGAATTATATTTATATGGCGCTTTTCTCTAGTGACTCAAAGCGCTTTACATAGTGAAAACCCAATATCTAAGTTACATTTAAACCAGTGTGGGTGGCACTGGGAGCAGGTGGGTAAAGTGTCTTGCCCAAGGACACAACGGCAGTGACTAGGATGGCGGAAGTGGGGATCGAACCTGCAACCCTCAGGTTGATGGCACGGCCGCTCTACCAACCGAGCTATACCGCCCAGTGATATCCTTTACACACTGATGTGGCTTGTTGATGCAGTACAGCCTGAGGGATGGAAGGTCACGGGCTTAGCTGCTTACGTGCAGTGATTTCTCCACATTCTCTGAACCCTTTGATGATATTACGGAGCGTAGATGGTGAAATCCCTAAATTCCTTGCAATAGCTGCTTGAGAAAGGTTTTTCTTAAACTGTTCAACAATTTGCTCAGGCATTTGTTGACAAAGTGGTGACCCTCGCCCCATCCTTGTTTGTGAATGACTGAGCATTTCATGGAATCTACTTTTATACCCAATCATGGCACCCACCTGTTCCCAATTAGCCTGTTCACCTGTGGGATGTTCCAAATAAGTGTTTGATGAGCATTCCTCAACTTTATCAGTATTTATTGCCACCTTTCCCAACTTCTTTGGCACGTGTTGCTGCCATCAAATTCTAAAGTTAATGATTATTTGCAAAAAAAAAAAAAGTTTATCAGTTTGAACATGAAATATGTTGTCTTTGTAGCATATTCAACTGAATATGGCTTGAAAATGATTCACAAATCATTGCATTCCGTTTATATTTACATCTAACACCATTTCCCAACTCATATGGAAACGGGGTTTGTAATAAAGCAACTTGTTGTGAGTTCAAACCCCGGCCGAGTCATACCAAAGACTATAAAAATGGGAGCCATTACCTCCCTGCTCGGCACTCAGCATCAAGGGTTGGAATTGGGGGTTCAATCACCAAAAATGATTGCCGGGCGCGGCACCGCTGCTGCTCACTGCTCCCCTCACCTCCCAGGGGGTGAACAAGGGGTTGGGTCAAATGCAGAGGACAAATGTCACCACACCTAGTGTGTGTGTGACAATCATTGCTACTTTAACTTGAATGTGTTGCCTTGATTATAACATTTATAAAAGGCTTTTTACTTTTTGCGGCTCCAGACACATTTTGTTGTTGTATTTTTGGTCCAATATGGCTCTTTCAACATGTTGGGTTGCCGACCCCTGGAGTAGGGTATAGTTTGTCTCACGGGGTCCCTTGTTTTTTATTTTATTTTGCACAATCCATTTGAATCCAGTTTGTTGCTCGCTTCCACGTTGTAAACAAAGCCTTTTGTCCAACAAGCATGGCTACCCCAGGCCCACAATGCATTGCAAAATCACGTGGCCTTTCCAGCCCTAAATGGACTGCATGCTTGTTTCTCACGTTTGCAACTCCCAAAGCTGCCGTACGTCGATGTCTTAGTTAGCCGATAGCAACTTCTTACGTGAAGCATCGACCCACTAAATCAGATCCCCAAGAGTCCTTCCATGTTCTGTTACCTTCGCACGTGTGCTGTTTGTCTGCAGATGCTTTCAAACCCGACAACCTTCCGCCTTTTCAATTGTCCACCGGCTTGCGTAAACATGTTGCGTTAACACGTGCATGTAAAAATAGCTTCAACACCACTTGTATCTAATTAGTGAGCGGGAGCGTTCATCACTTGCTCCCTCTGTCATAGCATTCGAACATAATAGCTCATTAAAAATGTGTATTCATATACGCTTCATTACTAGGGTGACCATTTCCATTACACCAAAAAGGAGGACAATTTGCGGCATATCAATAAATTACTACGGTGTACATAGGACTCTGGTATACTTTTTATTTATTAAAAAAAAAAAAAAAAAAGCTAAGTATCGCTCTATCTGTGTGCTTTTAATTGTTCTACAGCTTTCTTTATCACTTCTCAAACATATTTAGTGGTACTATTTAACTTGCAAATCACCCGATCTCTGTCCCACCACCCTTTCCCCAGCTAGCTAGCTGCTAAGCTAGCGCGGAGAAAGGCAGCGCCGGTAAGAAGCTACTCCCACAGACCGCGACCACTTCCCTGAGGACAGCAGGAACTTCACTTGGTGACAGAAAACACTGTGAGTAATGGCTTCCTGCGCGTCTTGCACCATACTCACGGAGAGGTTGGCTCTGCTAGAGGGCCGTGTCCGCCAGTTAGAGCAGAGTAATGTCGTAACTTTAGATGTTGCGGACACATCTGCTAGCGTTAGCTGTAGCGAGCTAACTAGCCCAGCTTGTAGCAGTCCTAAGCGGCCTACAAGCTACGGTGTACCGGTTGAGACGCATAATAGATTTAGCTCTTTAGCTAGTCCTACACCCCAGTCTACCGGGCACCACACCTTAGTCATAGGGGACTCCATCACCCGAAACATAAAGCTTAGCAAACCAGCCACAATAAAGTGTATCCCCGGGGCCAGAGCACCTGACATTGAAGCTAATCTTAGGGAGCTAACTCGCAACAGGCCTAGTAAACACGTACGACAGGCTAATCGCACCACTAATTATGCGAATATAGTTGTACACGTTGGCTCCAATGACACTAGAATGAGACAGTCAGAGATTACAAAGAGAAACATAGCCAGGACTTGTGATCTCGCCAGAAAGATGTCCAGGCATCGAGTAATTGTCTCTGGCCCCCTGCCTGCGAGAGGCAATGATGAGAGATATAGCAGATTAGTCTCGCTTAACAAGTGGTTGGCTAGCTACTGTAGGGAGCAGGGACTAACGTTTATTGATAACTGGCCCTCTTTCTGGGGCAAACCAGGCTTGCTGATGAGAGACGGCCTTCACCCTAACCAGGAAGGCGCCATCATCCTGTCTAGAAACATAGACTACTATTTAAGTCTCACTTGACTGACTACACTAGAGCAAGCCTGGTCACAGGCAATTACAATGTCTGTTAGTCCGGGTGAGGAGTCAGTTAAGCTAGAACTAGCCAGCGCCAGGCTGGATAATCCATGTACGCATAGCAATTCTCCTAGAATAATACACAATTCACATAATGTTTTTTCTGTTGTGTCTGTGTCAGAGGTGGACATGCATTCTACTGAGGTGGCAAATTATGATATGTCCAGTCTATTGCAGCACCAAGCAAACAATCGGAAAATTCCTGTCATATCAATTCCTAGATATGGTCGAAACTATTTAAAGTGCACTACGCATAATAAACGCAACATTGTTAATATTGCCACTACGGATAATCTTAACAAAAACTCGTCAAAACAGCCCAATACCTATAATATGGGCTTTTTAAACATAAGATCATTGTCTCCCAAGGCGTTATTGGTTAATGAGGTCATTAGAGACAACAATCTTAACGTCATTGGTCTTAGCGAAACCTGGCTCAAACCGGACGAATTTTTTGCGCTCAATGAAGCATCTCCTCCTAACTATACGAATGCGCATGTTGCCCGCCCTCTTAAAAGGGGAGGGGGTGTCGCACTAATATACAATGAAAATTTCAACCTTACCCCTAACCTAAATAATAAATATAAATCGTTTGAGGTGCTTACTATGAGGTCTGTCACACCGCTACCTCTCGACCTAGCTGTTATTTACCGCCCCCCTGGGCCCTATTCGGACTTTATCAGTGAATTCTCAGAGTTCGTTGCTGATCTAGTGACGCACGCCGACAATATAATCATAATGGGGGACTTTAATATCCATATGAATACCCCATCGGACCCTCAGTGCGTGGCGCTCCAAACCATAATTGATAGCTGTGGTCTTACACAAATAATACATGAACCCACGCATCGCAACGGTAATACAATAGATCTAGTGCTTGTCAGGGGTGTCACCACCTCCAAAGTTATGATACTTCCATATACTAAAGTAATGTCCGATCATTACCTTATAAAATTTGAAGTTTTGACTCTTTGTCAACAAGCTAATAATAATAATAACTGCTATAGCGGCCGCAACATTAATGCTGCCACAACGATGACTCTTGCTGACCTACTGCCTTCGGTAATGGCACCATTCCCAAATTATGTCGGCTCTATTGATAACCTCACTAACAACTTTGACGATGCCTTGCGCGAAATTATTGATAATATAGCACCGCTAAAGCAAAAAAGGGCCCCTAAAAGGCGCACCCCATGGTTTACAGAAGAAATTAGAGCTCATAAATTATCATGTAGAAAACTGGAACGCAAATGGCGCGCAACTAAACTTGAGGTTTTCCATCAAGCATGGAGTGATAGTTTAATAACTTATAAACGCATGCTTACCTTAGCTAAAGCTAAATACTACTCAAATCTCATCCGCCTCAACAAAAACGATCCTAAATTTCTGTTTAGTACAGTAGCATCGCTAACCCAACAAGGGACTCCTCCCAGTAGCTCCACCCACTCGGCAGATGATTTTATGAATTTCTTTAATAAGAAAATTGAAGTCATTAGAAAGGAGATTAAAGACAACGCATCCCAGCTACAACTGGGTTCTATTAACACAAATACCACTGTATATACGACGGACATTGCCCTCCAAAATAGTCTCTCTATTTTTGATGAAATAACATTAGAGGAATTATTACAGCGTGTAAGTGGGATAAAACAAACAACATGTTTACTTGACCCACTTCCTGGGAAACTTATCAAGGAACTGTTTGTATTATTAGGTCCATCAGTGTTAAATATTATAAACTTATCACTTTCCTCCGGCACTGTTCCCTTAGCATTCAAAAAAGCGGTTATTCATCCTCTGCTCAAAAGACCTAACCTCGATCCTGATCTCCTGGTAAACTACCGACCGGTCTCCCACCTTCCGTTTATTTCTAAAATTCTCGAAAAAATTGTTGCACAGCAGCTAAATGAACACTTAGTGACTAACGATCTCTGTGAACCTTTTCAATCCGGTTTCAGGGCAAATCACTCTACGGAGACAGCCCTCGCAAAAATGACTAATGATCTATTGCTAACGATGGATTCTGATGCGTCATCTATGTTGCTGCTTCTTGATCTTAGCGCCGCTTTCGATACCGTCGATCATAATATTTTATTAGAGCGTATCAAAACACGTATTGGTATGTCAGACTTAGCCTTGTCTTGGTTTAACTCTTATCTTACTGACAGGATGCAGTGCGTCTCCCATAACAATGTGACCTCGGACTATGTCAAGGTAACGTGCGGAGTTCCCCAGGGTTCGGTTCTTGGCCCTGCACTCTTTAGTATTTACATGCTGCCGCTGGGTGACATCATACGCAAGTACGGTGTTAGCTTTCACTGTTATGCTGATGACACCCAACTCTACATGCCCCTAAAGCTGACCAACACGCCGGACTGTAGTCAGCTGGAGGCGTGTCTTAATGAAATTAAACAATGGATGTCCGCTAACTTTTTGCAACTCAACGCTAAGAAAACGGAAATGCTGATTATCGGTCCTGCTAGACACCAACATCTATTTAATAATACCACCTTAACATTTGACAACCAAACAATTAAACAAGGAGACTCGGTAAAGAATCTGGGTATTATCTTCGACCCAACTCTCTCGTTTGAGTCACACATTAAGAGTGTTACTAAAACGGCCTTCTTTCATCTCCGTAATATCGCTAAAATTCGTTCCATCTTGTCCACTAGCGACGCTGAGATCATTATTCATGCGTTCGTTACGTCTCGTCTCGATTACTGTAACGTTTTATTTTCGGGCCTCCCTATGTCTAGCATTAAAAGATTACAGTTGGTACAAAATGCGGCTGCAAGGCTTTTGACAAAAACAAGAAAGTTTGATCATATTACGCCTATACTGGCTCACTTGCACTGGCTTCCTGTGCACTTAAGATGCGACTTTAAGGTTTTACTACTTACGTATAAAATATTACACGGTTTAGCTCCAGCCTATCTCGCCGATTGTATTGTACCATATGTCCCGACAAGAAATCTGCGTTCAAAGAACTCCGGCTTATTAGTGATTCCCAGAGCCCAAAAAAAGTCTGCGGGCTATAGAGCGTTTTCTATTCGGGCTCCAGTACTCTGGAATGCCCTCCCGGTAACAGTTAGAGATGCTACCTCAGTAGAAGCATTTAAGTCCCATCTTAAAACTCATTTGTATAATCTAGCCTTTAAATAGACCCCCCCTTTTTAGACCAGTTGATCTGCCGTTTCTTTTCTTCTCTCCTCTTCTCCCCTGTCCCTTGCGAGGGGGAGTTGCATAGGTCCGGTGGCCATGGATGAAGTGCTGGCTGTCCAGAGTCGGGACCCCGGGTGGACCACTAGCCTGTGCATCGGTTGGGGACATCTCTGCGCTGCTGACCCGTCTCCGCTCGGGATGGTTTCCTGTTGGCCCCGCTGTGGACTGGACTCCCGCTGATGTGTTGGATCCACTGTGGACTGGACTTTCACAATGTTATGTCAGACCCACTCGACATCCGTTGCTTTCGGTCTCCCCTAGAGGGGGGGGGGGGGTTACCCACATATGCGGTCCTCTCCAAGGTTTCTCATAGTCATTCACCGACGTCCCACTGGGGTGAGTTTTTCCTTGCCCGTATGTGGGCTCTGTACCGAGGATGTCGTTGTGGCTTGTAAAGCCCTTTGAGACACTTGTGATTTAGGGCTATATAAATAAACATTGATTGATCATTGATTGATTATTTATAGTACAATTTTGAGTGGTTTAAAGATTATGTTTGTGTGGCTGAATAGGAAAAAATATTAACGTCAAGTGTTTGTTAACAGTATTTGTATTTATTAAATACATTGTGGTGTTCAAAAAGTGACCACTGAGATGAATCTTTTCAAGTGCAGAGTGCCACAAAGCATAACATGCGTGGACTTAAATGTAAACAACAATTAACAGGTAACATATATAATTTAAAAAAAAATGTGGCCACACCAGCGTCACACCTGTCCCAAACCTGACATCATAACAATTTAAATGTTTTATTAAAATAATTTTCTGATATAAGTAATTTTCATACTTGCCAACCTTGAGACCTCCAATATCGGGAGGCGGGGGGCGTGTTTGGGAGCGTGGTTATTTACAGCTAGAATTCACCAACTCGAGTATTTCATATATATATATATATATATATATATATATATATATATATATATATATATATATATATATATATATATATATATATATATATATATATATATATATGTATGTATGAAATACTTGACTTTCAGTGAATTCTAGCTATATATATATATATATATATATATATATATATATATGTATGAAATACTTGACTTTCAGTGAATTCTAGCTATATATATATATATATATATATATATATATATATATATATATATATATATATATATATATATATATATATATATACATATATACATATATATATATATATATATATATATATATATATATATATATATATATATATATATATATATATATATATATATATATATATATATATATATATATATATATATATATATGTATGAAATACTTGACTTTCAGTGAATTCTAGGTATATATATAAATATATAAATATATATATATATATGTATATTTTATTTACATAAAAGAAATACTTGAATTTCAGTGTTCCGGTGGATATCCATTAGATGGCAGTATTTTCCTGTTTAACTTCTCCGTTCATGATGAGTATATCATTTTGGCCACCGTGTTCAATGGAGAAGTCTGTACTACATATTTACAGGCAACATACACCTTCCCCTTCGAACTGTCCTGGATGAACTGAAATTCTTGTTTCCATTCGTTTTGGAACTTGCAAGCATATTTCTTCATCTTGCTCGTCGACGGCGTCGCCATGTCTGTAATTTCCTCGTTCTTCTGCTTCTTCTCCTTGTTGTGTGCGCCAGTTGTGCACTCTACTCTCTAAAAGCCCTAGATGTTATGACGTCATTGGGCAGGCAAGCTGTTTATATTGTGGGAAAGCGGACGTGAGAACAGGCTGTCCCCACTCAGACTCAGGTCCGCATTGAGCTGGAGAGGGCGTGGCCTCCAGCTCCGGCTGAATACCGGGAGTTTGTCGGGAGAAAATCTCTGCCGGGAGGTTGTCGGGAGAGGCGCTGAATACCGGGAGTCTCCCGCTAAAAACGGGAGGGTTGGCGAGTGTGGTGATTTGCCCCCTTACAATGACAATAACAAAAAAACATGTTTTTCATGAGCTATGTGCTAGTATTGTACGTCTTGCTGCGGGTCCTGCCTTTAAAAGAAATGTTACCCCTCTCAGAGATTACATTTAGTTCCTGTAACTTTCTGTCTGTAAAATACATCTTTTTATTAGCATTTATGAAATCTAGTGACAATATTTCATGAATAATATCCTTAGATTAACATTCTTAATAAATGGCAGTAAAATAAGCACACATCTGATTGAGGAGTCAGAGTGTTACAACCTGGCATTTACACATTGTGTGGCGTTGGGGTTGTCCCACTTTTTGTGTGGCCATAAACGCAGCACTGGCTAAGTGCCATGAGTGCGTGTGTTGGTGCAGGTGAGACAGAGCGAGCGGCTTCTGTTGATGACAATGTTGGTTTAAAGGCCTACTGAAATGATTTTTTTTTTATTTAAACGGGAATAGCAGATCCATTCTATGTGTCATACTTGATAATTTCGCGATATTGCCATATTTTTGCTGAAAGGATTTAGTAGAGAAAATCGACGATAAAGTTCGCAACTTTTGCTCGCTGATAAAAAAAGCCTTGCCTGTAGCGGAAGTAGCGTGACGTCACAGGAGCTAGTATTCCTCACAATTCCCCGTTGTTTACAATGGAGCGAGAGAGATTCGGACCGAGAAAGTGATGATTACCCCATTAATTTGAGCGAGGATGAAAGATTCGTAGATGAGGAATGTTACAGTGAAGGACTTGAGAGACAGTGATGGACGTATCTTTTTTCGCTCTGACCGTAACTTAGGTACAAGCTGGCTCATTGGATTCCACACTCTCCTTTTTCTATTGTAGATCACAGATTTGTATTTTAAACCACCTGGGATACTATATCCTCTTGAAAATGAGAGTCGAGAACGCGAAATGGACATTCAGTGCCTTTTATCTCCACGACAATACATCGGCGAAATGCTTTAGCTACGAGCTAACGTGATAGCATCGTGCTTTAACTGCATATAGAAACAAAAAAATAAACCCCAATACTATTAAACCGTGGACATGTAAATACACGGTTAATGCTTTCCAGGCTGGCGAAGGTTAACAATGCTGTGCTAACGACACCATTGAAGCTAACTTAGCAACCGGACTGCACAGAGCTATGCTAAAAACATTAGCTCTCCACCTACGCCAGCCAGCCCTCATCTACTCATCAACACCCGTGCTCACCTGCGTTCCAGCGATCGGCAGAAGGACGAAGGACTTCACCCGATGCGTTTGGCGGCCCGGAGACGTAGGAAGTCAAGGTGAGGTCGGAGGCTAGCACGGCTAGCGCGGCTTGCGCGGCTAGCGCGGCTAGCGCTCCAACAAAGTCCTCCTGGTTGTGTTGCTGTAGTCCGCTGCTAATACACCGATCCCACCTACAACTGTCTTCTTTGCAGCCTTCATTGTTCATCAAACAAATTGCAAAAGATGTCCAGAATACTGTGGAATTATGAAATGAAAACAGAGCTTTTTGTATAGGATTCTACGGGGTACCATAACTTCCGTTACTCTGACTTCGTCACGCGCATACGTCATCATACCGCGACGTTTCAGCCGGATATTTCCCGGGAAGTTTTAAAAGTCACTTTATAAGTTAACCCGGCCGTATTGGCATGTGTTGCAATGTTAAGATTTCATCATTGATATATAAACTATCAGACTGCGTGGTCGCTAGTAGTAGGTTTCAGTAGGCCTTTAAGCCTGGTTTGTATGGCAGAAAATTACCAGTTTTTATAGATACAATTTTTTTTACTCATGTTTTTGGTGTGGTTACAAACAGTTTTGCTCAATAAAGTGATTGATGGAATTCCTGTCCGTAAAGTGTCTCGACAGACGATAATTGAAGTGTGTTGACAAAGATTGTTTTATTCATTGGGGCCACTCTTGTTGTCACCTGTCACTCACAGAGTTGCATTGCAAAATCATACAGGATCAATTGTAATGTGTTTAAAGTTCAGATGGGATTTTTGATTTCCTGCGCGGCATTCATTTGCTGTGCGCAGAGGACGCGTGAGCGGCGCGCCATTGCGCAGGCGCGCACCTTCGAGGGAACGTTGGACCCTTGTTTACCTTTTTAACCCATGATAAGCAGATTTGTATCCGACACCGCTCTTAGCCAATCATTTGATGTGTTACTGCGTTGGGGGCATTTTTTTACGGTCTATGATTGGCTATTGCGCTGCAGCCCAGCAAAGATGAAAAAACTCCGCTCTTCAAGCCTAGTGCCTCAAAAGGAGGACAAATACGTGCCTGGCTTGATGCTGCGCCGGACGCCGGACAGGGCATTAAAAATCCGGACTGTCCGGCCTAAATCCGGACACCTGGTCACCCTATTAACGACCCGAGTGTCAAGAGTGTGAGGCGGCTTCTGGTGGCGACACGTGTTGCTTTAATGCAACGATTTTTACCACTGTGTTACATGGCCTTTCCTTTTAACAACACTCAGTAAAGGTTTGGGAAGTGAGGAGACACATTTTTGAAGTGGAATTCTTTCCCATTCTTGCTTGATGTACATCTTAAGTTGTTCAACAGTCCGGGGGTCTCCCTTCTGCTATTTTAGGTGCCACACATTTTCAAAGGGAGACAGGTCTGGACTACAGGCAGGCCAGTCTAGTCATCGGCGGTCACTCGAACGAGTATGACCAACCTCCTGGTAGGGGTGTATCCCTTTATGGAGGATGCCTGTGCGTGACTTTGTTTAACGTGGGGGAGACTGGTGCACAGACAGTCACCACACGATCCTTGACAGAAACGGGTCAGGGTCCAGTGGCATGGAGTCCAAGACGACTGGGGACCCCACTATGGACTGGACTCTCACTATTATGTTAGATCCACTATGGACTGGACTCTCACTATTATGTTAGATCCACTATGGACTGGACTCTCCCTATTATGTTAAATCCACTATGGACTGGACTCTCCCTATTATGTTAAATCCACTATGGACTGGACTCTCACTATTATGTTAGATCCACTATGGACTGGACTCTCACACTATTATGTTAGATCCACTATGGACTGGACTTTCACAATATTATGCTAGATCCACTATGGACTGGACTCTCACTATTATGTTAGATCCACTATGGACTGGACTCTCACTATTATGTTAGATCCACTATGGACTGGACTCTCACTATTATGTTAGATCCACTATGGACTGGACTCTCCCTATTATGTTAAATCCACTATGGACTGGACTCTCCCTATTATGTTAAATCCACTATGGACTGGACTCTCACTATTATGTTAGATCCACTATGGACTGGACTCTCACACTATTATGTTAGATCCACTATGGACTGGACTTTCACAATATTATGCTAGATCCACTATGGACTGGACTCTCACTATTATGTTAGATCCACTATGGACTGGACTCTCACACTATTATGTTAGATCCACTATGGACTGGACTCTCACACTATTATGTTAGATCCACTATGGACTGGACTCTCACACTATTATGTTAGATCCACTATGGACTGGACTCTCACTATTATGTTAGATCCACTATGGACTGGACTTTCACAATATTATGCTAGATCCACTATGGACTGGACTCTCACTATTATGTTAGATCCACTATGGACTGGACTCACACTATTATGTTAGATCCACTATGGACTGGACTCTCACACTATTATGTTAGATCCACTATGGACTGGACTCTCACACTACTATGTTAGATCCACTATGGACTGGACTCTCACTATTATGCTGGATCCACTATGGACTGGACTCTCACTATTATGTTAGATCTACTATGGACTGGACTCTCACTATTATGTTAGATCCACTATGGACTGTACTCTCACTATTATGTTAGATCCACTATGGACTGGACTCTCACTATTATGTTAGATCCACTATGGACTGGACTCTCACTATTATGTTAGATCCACTATGGACTGGACTCTCACACTATTATGTTAGATCCACTATGGACTGGACTCTCACACTATTATGTTAGATCCACTATAGACTGGACTCTCACACTATTATGTTAGATCCACTATGGACTGGACTCTCACTATTATGCTAGATCCACTATGGACTGGACTTTCACAATGTTATGTTAGATCCACTATGGACTGGACTCTCACTATTATGTTAGATCCACTATGGACTGGACTCTCACTATTATGTTAGATCCACTATGGACTGGACTCTCACTATTATGTTAGATCCACTATGGACTGGACTCTCACTATTATGTTAGATCCACTATGGACTGGACTCTCACTATTATGTTAGATCCACTATGGACTGGACTCTCACTATTATGTTAGATCCACTATGGACTGGACTCTCACTATTATGCTAGATCCACTATGGACTGGACTCTCACTATTATGTTAGATCCACTATGGACTGGACTCTCACTATTATGTTAGATCCACTAGGGACTGGACTTTCACAATATTATGCTAGATCCACTATGGACTGGACTCTCACTATTATGTTAGATCCACTATGGACTGGACTTTCACAATATTATGCTAGACCCACTCGACGTCCATTGCATCCGGTCTCCCCTAGAGGCGTGGGGGGTGGGGGGTCCTCTCCAAGGTTTCTCATAGTCATTCACATCGACGTCCCATTGGGGTTGTGAGTTTTTCCTTGCCCTTACGTGAGCTCTGAACCGCGGATGTCGTTGTGGCTTGTGCAGCCCTTTGAGACACTTGTGATTTAGGGCTATATAAATAAACATTGATTGATTGCTTCTTAAATCTACCGTCGTCCGCCTGCTCCGCCGTTGAGGTCTTCACCGTATCCCTGGCTAGAGGGCAGCCAAGGGCCACCTGGGGTATCAGTAGTAAAGGGGTTAACCTCCTAGTGCCCCAAGACCCCACTGCCGGATGCACTTTAACGTCATGCCCAGGACATTGTCTAGTACCTGCACTCTTTTACTATGAAGCCACGCTGTTGTAACACGTGGCTTGGCATTGTCTTGCTGAAATAAGCAGGGGCGTCCATGGTAACGTTGCTTGGATGGCAACATATGTTGCTCCAAAAGCTGTATGTACCTTTCAGCATTAATGGCGCCTTCACAGATGTGTAAGTTACCCATGTCTTGGGCACTAATACACCCCCATACCATCACACATGCTGCCTTTTACACTTTGCGCCTATAACAATCCGGATGGTTCTTTTCCTCTTTGGTCCGGAGGACACGACGTCCACAGTTTCCAAAAACAATTTAAAATGTGGACTCGTCAGACCACAGAACACTTTTCCACTTTGCAACAGTCCATCTTAGATGAGCTCGGGCCCAGCGAAGCCGGCGGCGTTCCTGGGTGTTGTTGATAAATGGCTTTCGCTTTGCATTGTAGAGTTTTAACTTGCAAATACAGATGTAGCGACAAATTGTAGTTACTGACAGTGTTTTTTTTTAAAAGTGTTCCTGAGCCCATGTTGTGATATCCTTTACACAAGGATGTCAGTTTTTGATACAGTACCGCCTGAGGGATGGAAGGACACGGGCATTCAATGTTGGTTTTCAGCCTTGTTGCTTACATGCTGTGATTTCTCCAGATTCTTTTGGTGATATTACAGACCTTAGATTGCGATAGCTGGTTGAGAAATGTTGTTCTTAAACTGTTCAACAATTTGCTCAGGCATTTGTTGACAAAGTGGTGACCCTCGCCCCATCCTTGTTTGTGAATGACTGAGCATTGCTTTTATAGCCAATCATGGCACCCACCTGTTCCCAATTAGCCTGCTCACCTGTGGGATGTTCCAAATAAGTCTTTGATGAGCATTCCTCAACTCTCTCAGTCTTTTTTGCCACTTGTGCCAGCTTTTTTGAAACATGTTGCATGCATTAAATGCTAATATTTGCAAAAAACAACAAAGTTTACCAGTTTGAACGTTAAGTATCTTGTCTTTGCAGTCTGAATATAAGTTGAAGAGGATTTGCAAATCATTGTTTTTTTGTTTTTATTTACCATTTACACGACGTGCCAACTTCACTGGTTTTGGGTTTTGTAATACATCTTACAAAATACTGCAAATTTCCGTGGAAAACTAAGTCAAACCAAAAGTTGGGCGTCTAAAAACTGAAGGACCATCGTACGGTAAAACGTTAATATCAGGTGTCAGTCAATTTTGGATCAATTTCTCAACTTTGGTCCAATAGATGCTCTATTTAAAACAAATAGTTCTTAAATGTTGTGGTTTAAGATATGTTCGGATTAAATCAGAGTCGCTTTTTGGCTCCTGCTGAGAGAGAAGTGATTTTTCAGGTGGTATGGCTTTAATATTGTCGTCATCCCGCTTGGACTCTCTCCACAGCAGGTGAGTCCCACGGCTGATGTTGCCATGGTGACCGTGTGCCACTGAAATCGGCTTTGCCGTGGCACGAATTCCGTGCTGAATCCGGAGGTAGCTCATAGCCTCAGAGTCACTGATGATTTTCACATTTTCACACCGTGCCGTAGAATTCATGTGAGAGTGAAAAATGAATGCATTTGTTTGTGTAAAGCAGGGGTCACCAAGGCGGTGCCCGCGGGCACCAGGTAGCCCGTAAGGACCAGATGAGTAGCCCGCTGGCCTGTTCTAAAAATAGCTGAAATAGCAGCACTTACCAGTGAGCTGCCTCTATTTTTTAAATTGTATTTATTTACTAGCAAGCTGGTCTCGCTTTGCCCGACATTTTTAATTCTAAGAGAGACAAAACTCAAATAGAGTTGGAAAATCCAAGAAAATATTTGAAAAACTTGGTCTTCACTTGTTAATTTTTTTACTTTGCTTATTATAACTTTCAGAAAGACAATTTTAGAGAAAAAATACAACCTTAAAAATGATTTTAGGATTTTTTAACACATATACCTTTTTACCTTTTTAATTCCTCCCTCTTCTTTCCTGACAATTTAAATCAATGTTCAAGTAAATTTATTTTTTTTATTGTAAAGAATAATAAATCAATTTTAATTGAATTCTTCATTTTAGCTTCTGTTTTTTCGACGAAGAATATTTGTGAAATGTTTCTTCAAACTTATTATGATTAAAATTCAAAAAAATTATTCTACAAAATCTGTAGAATCAAATTTGAATCTTATTTCAAAGTCTTTTGAATTTCTTTTAAAATTTTTGTTCTGGAAAATCTAGAAGAAATAATCTTTGTTAGAAATATAACTTGGTCCAATTTGTTATATATTCTAACAAAGTGCAGATTCAATCAATCAATCAATCAATGTTTATTTATATAGCCCTAAATCACAAGTGTCTCAAAGGGCTGTACAAGCCACAACGACATCCTCGGTACAGAGCCCACATACGGGCAAGGAAAAACTCACCCCAGTGGGACGTCGGTGAATGACTATGAGAAACCTTGGAGAGGACCGCATATGTGGGTAACCCCCCCCCCCCCCTCTAGGGGAGACCGAAAGCAACGGATGTCGAGTGGGTCTGACATAACATTGTGAAAGTCCAGTCCACAGTGGATCCAACACATCAGCGGGAGTCCAGTCCACAGCGGGGCCAACAGGAAACCATCCCGAGCGGAGACGGGTCAGCAGCGCAGAGATGTCCCCAACCGATGCACAGGCTAGTGGTCCACCCGGGGTCCCGGCTCTGGACAGCCAGCACTTCATCCATGGCCACCGGACCTATGCAACTCCCCCTCGCAAGGGACAGGGGAGAAGAGGAGAGAAGAAAAGAAACGGCAGATCAACTGGTCTAAAAAAGGGGGGGTCTATTTAAAGGCTAGATTATACAAATGAGTTTTAAGATGGGACTTAAATGCTTCTACTGAGGTAGCATCTCTAACTGTTACCGGGAGGGCATTCCAGAGTACTGGAGCCCGAATAGAAAACGCTCTATAGCCCGCAGACTTTTTTTTGGCTCTGGGAATCACTAATAAGCCGGAGTTCTTTGAACGCAGATTTCTTGTCGGGACATATGGTACAATACAATCGGCGAGATAGGCTGGAGCTAAACCGTGTAATATTTTATACGTAAGTAGTAAAACCTTAAAGTCGCATCTTAAGTGCACAGGAAGCCAGTGCAAGTGAGCCAGTATAGGCGTAATATGATCAAACTTTCTTGTTTTTGTCAAAAGCCTTGCAGCCGCATTTTGTACCAACTGTAATCTTTTAATGCTAGACATAGGGAGGCCCGAAAATAATACGTTACAGTAATCGAGACGAGACGTAACGAACGCATGAATAATGATCTCAGCGTCGCTAGTGGACAAGATGGAACGAATTTTAGCGATATTACGGAGATGAAAGAAGGCCGTTTTAGTAACACTCTTAATGTGTGACTCAAACGAGAGAGTTGGGTGGAAGATAATACCCAGATTCTTTACCGAGTCTCCTTGTTTAATTGTTTGGTTGTCAAATGTTAAGGTGGTATTATTAAATAGATGTTGGTGTCTAGCAGGACCGATAATCAGCATTTCCGTTTTCTTAGCGTTGAGTTGCAAAAAGTTAGCGGACATCCATTGTTTAATTTCATTAAGACACGCCTCCAGCTGACTACAGTCCGGCGTGTTGGTCAGCTTTAGGGGCATGTAGAGTTGGGTGTCATCAGCATAACAGTGAAAGCTAACACCGTACTTGCGTATGATGTCACCCAGCGGCAGCATGTAAATACTAAAGAGTGCAGGGCCAAGAACCGAACCCTGGGGAACTCCGCACGTTACCTTGACATAGTCCGAGGTCACATTGTTATGGGAGACGCACTGCATCCTGTCAGTAAGATAAGAGTTAAACCAAGACAAGGCTAAGTCTGACATACCAATACGTGTTTTGATACGCTCTAATAAAATATTATGATCAACAGTATCGAAAGCGGCGCTAAGATCAAGAAGCAGCAACATAGATGACGCATCAGAATCCATCGTTAGCAATAGATCATTAGTCATTTTTGCGAGGGCTGTCTCCGTAGAGTGATTTGCCCTGAAACCGGATTGAAAAGGTTCACAGAGATTGTTAGTCACTAAGTGTTCATTTAGCTGCTGTGCAACAGTTTTTTCGAGAATTTTGGAAATAAACGGAAGGTGGGAGACCGGTCGGTAGTTTACCATGAGGTCAGGATCGAGGTTAGGTCTTTTGAGCAGAGGATGAATAACCGCTTTTTTGAATGCTAGGGGAACAGTGCCGGAGGAAAGTGATAAGTTTATAATATTTAACACTGATGGACCTAATAATACAAACAGTTCCTTGATATTGGATTTTAACCTATTCAAAACATGTCATCAAAATTCTAAAATTAATCTTAATCAGGAAAAATTACTAATGATGTTCCATAAATTCATTTTTTAAATTTTTTCAAAAAGATTCGAATGAGCTAGTTTTTCTCTTCTTTTTTTCGGTTGAATTTTGAATTTTAAAGAGTCGAAATTGAAGATAAACTAGGTTTCAAAATTTAATTGTCATTTTTGTGTGTTTTCTCCTCTTTTAAACCGTTCAATTAAGTGTAAATATCATTAATTATTAATAATAACATAGAGTTAAAGGTAAATTGAGCAAATTGGCTATTTCTGGCAATTTATTTAAGTGTGTATAAAACTGGTAGCCCTTCGCATTAATCACTACCCAAGAAGTAGCTCTTGCTTTCAAAAAGGTTGGTGACCCCTGACTTACACCATTCATGTTGCTGTTGCTATAGGCAACAGACCAAACACCCCGATATGTGCACTGTGCAACACAGGACAATACACCTCTGGACCTACTGTATGCTAATTCAAAAGATGCATATTCTGGCAAATCTAGAAAATCTGTAGAATCAAATTTAAATCTTATTTCAAAGTCTTTTGAATTTCTTTAAAAAAAATAATTCTGGAAAATCTAGAAGAAATAATGATTTGTCTTTGTTAGAAATATAGCTTGGTCCAATTTGTTATATATTCTAACAAAGTGCAGATTGGATTTTAACCTATTTAAAACATGTCATCAAAATTCTAAAATTAATCTTAATCAGGAAAAATTACTAATGAAGTTCCATAAATTAATTTTTTCAAAAAGATTAGAATGAGCTAGTTTTTCTCTTCTTTTTTTCGTTTGAATTTTGAATTTTAAAGAGTCGAAATTGAAGATAAACTATGTTTCAAAATTTAATTGTCATTTTTTTCGTGTTTTCTCCTCTTTTAAACCGTTCATTTAAGTGTAAATATCATTAATTATTAATAATAACAGAGTTAAAGGTAAATTGAGCAAATTGGCTATTTCTGGCAATTTATTGAAGTGTGTATCAAACTGGTAGCCCTTCGCATTAATCACAACCCAAAAAGTAGCTCTTGCTTTCAAAAAGGTTGGTGACCCCTGCTGTAAACTAATTGTTCTAGCTCTGAACCGTTGCACATAAAACTGCTGGAATGTTGGCAAACAATTGTGTTGCCTGAGCTATAATGTGTCTGCCAAATACCCAGTCCTGGGCGAGTTACTTGGAAAATGTTGTACCTAAGTTACAAGTTACTCTCGATTAAATGTAGCAACCTCCACTACAAGCTACACGGGAAAAGTCGCTTGCGACATCCATCCATCCATCCATTTTCTACCGCTTGTCCCTATGTGTGTGTTTATATATATATATATATATAAATAAATACAAAATCTCTTTCTGTATCTGTGTCATCCTCAAGCTCGGGTCCTCTACCAGAGGCCTGGGAGTTTGAGGGTTCTGCACAGTATCTTGGCTGTTCCTAGGACTGCGCTCTTCTGGACTGAGGCTTCAGTTGTTGTTCATGTTCTCCCAGTTTGGGGGTTTCTGCTCCGAGCCCTCCCACTACCACAGGGGACCATCATCATCATCATCATCATCATCGGCGGTCACTCGAAGCGAGTATGACGATCCTCCTGGTAGGGGGGTATCCCTTTATCTTTTTTGTAACACAGTTAATGAATGAAGTGTACTTTTGTAGTCATGTCCCCATATTTCTACACATAAGCAACATCTTGAAGCTATATTTAAAACAGTGTTGGTGGCAATTTGAGCAAGGGTGAATTGTCTTGCCCAAGGGCACCACGGCAGTGACGACAATGGCAGAAACTGGAATCGAATCTGGAACATTCTAATTGCTAGCACAGCCTCTCTACCAACTGAGCGATGTATTAGTCTTATTACCTCCGCCAGGATGTTACGTGATCAACATTTTTTTAAATGTATTTGTTAAATGTTTGTTAGCTAGTTAGATGGTTAGCAACTGATGTGTATTTCTGGTCTTGTCATCCTCGTCCGGACAGAAGGGTGACTCGACAGTGCGGCTGGATCAAAAGAGACGTCGGAGACGCTTTACTGAACCGACAGTTGCTTTATTACAAGCGAGTGTCATTATACAGGACCGCAGTTCCTGGAGGAGGTCACGTCAAGAAAAAGAGGCACTTGGAGAAGCCAAACCATCTGTTTTTATATTCCTCCTTTCTGTCCTGGGTGTGTGCTAAGTCAGGACAGCACATCCGGACCATAAAAGGAGATGTTTGTGTGTAAGTGTCTGAAAAACTACTGCTTTATGTCATAACTTAAATGTTGACGTTGAGCTAGACATGTAGTCTCTTCTCAAGGAAAGGGCTATCACTTTTGCATTCCAAAGTCCCAATTAGGGCCTCTTTCCTACGAGAAGTGATCCAATCCACCTGCGCATATCAAACTAAGGGGCCTTATCTTATTATGTGCTAAAACTGAAATACCACCATTTACTTAAACTTGGTGGTTTGCTTTCTCCAAGATGAATACAAACATTCTCCATAAGCAAAACATAATATGAGTTAATTCATTCACTTCACAATACAATTTAAAAAGTAATGGGCGGATTTTTAGTAACATTTTATAGATTTAGGGCTGATCCGGATCATTTCTACTACGTTACCTTACGTTCAAGCCATTACTTGTGTGTGTGTATGCATGCGGCCCCTCCTCCACCCACAGAGACAATGGTAGAGGATGACTGACAAGAGACTCAAAAGGTTATGGGCACATTTTGATAAAACTTTCAGGAAATGTCAGAAAGGGGATAAGGAACAAGTAATAACATTTTAGGGGGTGATCCGGATCACACACAAACAAATTTAGAGTAAAAAAATAACCCACTATTAACCCAACTGCTGGTTCGGAAAAGGACGAACCCCTTATTTGAGTTATTTTAACTCAACATTTTGGGTAAATTTTTTCAACCCAACTTTTGCGTTGAATTATTTAACCAAAAAGTTGATTTATGATAACTTAATCTTGGGTATGTCAAGGCCAGGGCGCATTCCAATGCACCCTCATCTTTGCTCTCTGCTTGCCACGCCCACATGCCGGCAAGAATGTGAGCGATCAGCAATCAGCACACCTGGACCTGATGAGAGGGAGCTGTATAAACGACCAGTGGACCCAAGGATCCATGCGGGAACTTAGTTTACCCTAGGTGTACCTTCCTTCCCGAGTCTTACCAGCTGTTTCCCTCGTGATTTTGGACTGCCTTCCTCGATCCTCGACCCTCGCTCTGGACACGGACGCCGACGCCTCTCTCTGCCCCGCGGACCTCACGCAGATCACGGACCCCTTTTTCGTAGCCCCCTTTGGATTTGTCTGCTTCCTCATCCAACATCACGGTAATACACAACAGCTAACTACACACATAGTCTAACACCACTCACTCTTGGATTTTGTCTCACACTCCATTTCCGTAGTTATTATTATTATTATTGTTTAAATATTATATATACATGGTAATATATATAATAAAATCCATATAGCTATACCGCCCCCTGGTGTCTTTGCCGTCAACTCCCTCAGCAACCATAACAGGGTTATTCCCAACCAAACTATTTTGTTGAATTATTCAACCCAAAAGTCGAGTTATGCTAACTCAATGTTGGTTGATTCATAACCCAACTATTGGGTTAAATGTATTTAACACAAAAGCTGAGTTATGCTCACTACAATGTTGGGTTATTCCAAACCCAACTATAGGGTTGCGCAATTTAGCGCCCCTTGACCCAATAGTTGGTTAAAAACTACACATTTTACTGCTGGTTTGTCCTACTCCTTCCCAACTACTGATCCAAATGATTTTTATTCCATTAAAATATGCTAAAAAGCAAGATATGAATGAATCAATTTAAGTGGACTCCGACTTAAACAAGTTGAAAAACTTATTGGGGTGTTACCATTTAGTGGTCAATTGTACGGAATATATACTTCACTGTGCAATCTACTAATAAAAGTTTCAATCGATCAATCAATTAATGAATTTTTTTTAGAAGAATTGCAGTGTATAGTCATTAGAGATGCCGATATATGCGTTAAAATGTAATATCGGAAATGATCGGTATCGGTTTTTTTATTATCAGTATCGTTTTTTTTTTTGTTTTTTTTTTTTTAATTAAATCAACATACAAAACACAAGATACACTTACAATTAGTGCACCAACCCAAAAAACCTCCCTCCCCCATTTACACTCATTCACACAAAAGGGTTGTTTCTTTCTGTTATTAATATTCTGCTTCCTACATTATATATCAATATATATCAATACAGTCTGCAAGGGATACAGTCCGTAAGCACACATGATTGTGCGTGCTGCTGCTCCACTAATAGTACTAACCTTTAACACTTCATTTTACTCATTTTCATTCATTACTAGTTTCTATGTAACTGTTTTTATATTGTTGTACTTTCTTTTTTATTCAAGAAAATGTTTTTAATTTTTTTTTTATTTTCATTTTTTTTTTAGCTGTTGCTCTCTCACTGAGGGGGAGAGCTAGAGATAGAACCTTTATTTAACCAGATAAGAAAACCCATTGAGATCAAGATCTCTTTCACAAGGGTGACCTGGCCAAGAGGTCAACAGCACATGTCACAGAGCAGTTTCAAAAATAATACATTAAGACATACATTTTAAAATACATAAGAGAACTGTAAAACAACAGAGATTTACATTTATTTTACTAATTTTTTTAAAAAGTACCTTATCGTCACCATACCTGGTTGTCCAAATTAGGCATAATAATGTGTTAATTCCACGACTGCATATATCGGTTGATATCGGTATCGGTTGATATCTGTGTCGGTAATTAAAGAGTTGGACAATATCGGAATATCGGATATCGGCAAAAAGCCATTATCGGACATCCCTAATAGTCATAGTAGTTCTATACAGCAGTGGTCCCCAACCACCGGGCTACGGCCCGGTACCGGTCCGTGGACCGATTGGTACCGGGCCGCGGCCGCACAAGAAGTTAAAAAAAAAAATTAAAAATTAATTAAATCAACATAAAAAACACAGTATATACATTATATATCAATATAAATCAATACAGTCTGCAGGGATACAGTCCGTAAGCACACATGATTGTATTTCTTTATGACAAAAAAAAACAAAAAATTTTTTTTTACTACCCCCCTCCCCCGGTCCGTGGGACACATTTTCAAGCATTGACCGGTCCGCGAGTACAAAAAGGTCGGGGACCACTGCTATACAGCATGCTCGTATATTTTCATGTACATAAGATGTGTGATTGTAAATCATTTTAATGACATTAATCCATAATAACATTCCCTTCAAGAAAAAAGTAACTCTTTAATTAAAAAAAAAGCCTTTCACCCAAAAATGCGTAACTCATTAGAAAACAACCCAAAAATGGTTCATAGTTTTGAAAACCCAGAAACTGAGTTAAAATAATACCCTGATAACCCAAAGAATGGACTGCTCTTCATACAAATAACTCCAAGATGTAACCCGACACTCGCAACTCATAAACTGGGTTATCAAAAATAACCCAGCATTTTTTAGTGGGCACCGTCTGGATTTACTACTATTTTACAAATAGGAGGTAGAGTCTGGCTTCCATCTCGGTTCACAGAGTGCTTTTCTCCTGCTATTAAGCTTGTCTACCTGACAGCGTGCCATTTGGAGTCTTCCTATGGGTTCACAATATAACCTTTTGGGAAATGTTGCTGTGAAGGAAAGTGCCCCCCCACCCCCCCAAAAAAAAAAAAGTCAACCTAGGAGTAAACACTGATCTGTGAAAGGTTTGCATGTACTAAAACATGTGCAAACTGCATAGCACACGCAAAGCTGATCTACTAAACGTTCAGTGATCAGAATACTGTTTTGCGAGCACTATTTTACGTTTTGTTTAGCATTATCTGACAGGTATGTGCAAACTGACACGGTTACGCGCACAGTCTGTGAGAAAGCAGGTGATTGTGCTGCAAAGACGGACGATGTCCAGAGAATCTGCCGCTCTACGTGTTTGTGTCAACTAGAGTTGTCTCAATACCATTTTGGTACCAGTACCGGTACCAAAATGTATTTTCGGTACTTTCCTAAATAAAGTGGACCACAAAAAAATTCAATCTTAGGGTACATTAAAGGCCTACTGAAATGACATTTTTTTTATTTAAACGGGAATAGCAGATCCATTCTATGTGTCATACTTGATCATTTCGCGATATTGCCATATTTTTGCTGAAAGGATTTAGTAGAGAAAATAGACGATAAAGTTCGCAACTTTTGCTCGCTGATAAAAAAAAAGCCTTGCCTGTAGCGGAAGTAGCGTGACGTCACAGGAGCTAGTATTCCTCACAATTCCCCGTTGTTTACAATGGAGCGAGAGAGATTCGGAGCGAGAAAGTGACGATTACCCCATTAATTTGAGCGAGGATGAAAGATTCGTAGATGAGGAACGTTACAGTGAAGGACTTGAGAGACAGTGATGGACGTATGTTTTTTCGCTCTGACCGTAACTTAGGTACAAGCTGGCTCATTGGATTCCACACTCTCCTTTTTCTATTGTGGATCACGGATTTGTATTTTAAACCACCTGGGATACTATATCCTCTTGAAAATGAGAGTCGAGAACGCGAAATGGACATTCACAGTGACTTTTATCTCCACGACAATACATCGGCGAAACACTTTAGCTACGGAGCTAACGTGATAGCATCGTGCTTAACTGCAGATAGAAACAAAAGAAATAAACCCCTGACTGGAAGGATAGACAGAAGATCAACAATACTATTAAACCATGGACATGTAACTACACGGTTAATGCTTTCCAGGCTGGCGAAGGTTAACAATGCTGTTGCTAACGATGCCATTGAAGCTACCTTAGCAACGGCACCTCACAGAGCTATGCTAAAACATTAGCTATCCACCTACGCCAGCCAGCCCTCATCTGCTCATCAACACCCGTGCTCACCTGCGTTCCAGCGATAGACGGCGCGACGAAGGACTTCACCCGATCATCCGTGCGGTCGGCGGCTAGCGTCGGATAGCGCGTCTGCTATCCACCTCAAAGTCCTCCTGGTTGTGTTGCTGCAGCCAACCGCTAATACACCAATCCCACCTACAACTTTCTTCTTTGCAGTCTTCATTGTTCATTAAACAAATTGCAAAAGATTCACCAACACAGATGTCCAGAATACTGTGGAATTTTGAGATGAAAACAGAGCTTTTTGTATTGGATTCAATGGCGTCCGAATACTTCCGTTTCAACGTTTGACGTCAAGCGCATTCATCATCATACATAGACGTTTTCAACCAGAAGTTTTAGCGGGAAATTTGCAACACATGCCAATACAGCCGGGTTAACTTATAAAGTGACTTTTAAAACTTCCCGGGAAATATCCGGCTGAAACGTCGCGGTATGATGACGTATGCGCGTGACGAAGTCAGAGTAACGGAAGTTATGGTACCCCGTAGAATCCTATACAAAAAGCTCTGTTTTCATATCATAATTCCACAGTATTCTGGACATCTTTTGCAATTTGTTTAATGAACAATGAAGGCTGCAAAGAAGACAGTTGTAGGTGGGATCGGTGTATTAGCAGCGGACTACAGCAACACAACCAGGAGGACTTTGTTGGAGCGCTAGCCGCGCTAGCCGCGCTAGCCGCCGGCCTCACCTTGACTTCCTACGTCTCCGGGCCACCAAACGCTGGAACGCAGGTGAGCACGGGTGTTGATGAGTAGATGAGGGCTGGCTTGCGTAGGTGGAGAGCTAATGTTTTTAGCATAGCTCTGTGAGGTCCCGTTGCTAAGTTGCTAAGTTAGCTTCAATGGCGTCGTTAGTACAGCATTGTTAACCTTCGCCAGCCTGGAAAGCATTAACCGTGTATTTACATGTCCACGGTTTAATAGTATTGTTGATTTTCTATCTATCCTTCCTTCTATCCTTTATTTTTTTGTTTCTATATGCAGTTAAAGCACGATGCTATCACGTTAGCTCGTAGCTAAAGCATTTCGCCGATGTATTGTCGTGGAGATAAAAGGCACTGAATGTCCATTTCGCGTTCTCGACTCTCATTTTCAAGAGGATATAGTATCCCAGGTGGTTTCAAATACAAATCCGTGATCCACAATAAAAAAAAAAAGAGAGTGTGGAATACAATGAGCCAGCTTGTACCTAAGTTACGGTCAGAGCGAAAAAAGATGCGTCCTGCACTGCACTCTAGTCCTTCACTCTCATGTTCCTCATCCACGAATCTTTCATCCTGGCTCAAATTAATGGGGTAATCGTCACTTTCTCGGTCCGAATCGCTCTCGCTGCTGGTGTAAACAACGGGGAAATGTGAGGAGCCTTTCAACCTGTGACGTCACGCTACTTCCGCTACAGGCAAGGCTTTTTTTTATCAGCGACCAAAAGTTGCGAACTTTATCGTCGATGTTCTCTACTAAATCCTTTCAGCAAAAATATGGCAATATCGCGAAATGATCAAGTATGACACATAGAATGGATCTGCTATCCCCGTTTAAATAAAAAAATGTCATTTCAGTAGGCCTTTAAGTAAAATAGTGAACATTAGACTTACTCTTAGACAAACTTTAATGATCCACGAGGGAAATTATTCCACACAGTAGCTCACTTACAAAGGATGGAAAGTGTAAGGATGGAAAGGACAATGCAGGTATGGAGTAGACTAAAAATGTACCGTAGTAGCAATATAAAATACAACATATATGTAATATTTACATAATATATGCACAGTACATGATATATACTGATATATTATATTATATGTTAATATCATATATACAATACATAACATACTAGACAACTTGTCTTTTAGTAGCAAGCAAACGTAAGCTGACGTACTGTGTCGTTTTTCATTCTATTATTTTGTCAAAATGATAAAGGACAAGCTGTAAAAATGGATTCTTAATCTACTCGTTCATTTACTGTTAATATCTGCTCGTTTTCTGTTTCGACATGTTCTATGTACACTTCTGTTGAAATGTAATAATCACTTATTCTTCTCTTCTTTGATACTTTACATTAGTTTTGGATGATACCACAAATGTAGGTATCGATCCGATACCAAGTCGTTACAGGATCATACATTGGTCATAATTTAAGCCCTCATGTGTCCAGGGACGTATTTCCTGAGCTTATGAATATAATATGAATTTTAAAACAAAAAGAAAAAAGATTTTGTGACGATAAAAAATATTGATGTAATCATAGTAGTATCGACTAGATACGCTCTTGTACTTGGTATCATTACAGTGGATGTCAGGTGTAGATCCACCCATGGCGTTTGTTTACATTGTGACGCCTGTGAGCTACGGTGTGTAGTGAAGCATGTTTAGCTATTCCTCGTCCTGCAGTGATAATAATACTTGTAAGAAACTCACTTTATTTGTCGCCATGGAGGCGAGGATTAGTAATTTAGAAGTAGCGCCGTCATGCCGGTAAAAAAAAGAAAATATGGTACTTTTCAAACAGAGTATAGTACCGTTTTTGATTCATTAGTACTGCGATACTATACTATACTAGTACCGGTATACCGTACAACCCTAGTGTCAACATATATGGACTGTTAGAAATATAAATATTAGACATATCGTCAGTTCAGCAACATCCTTTCATGATTTTATGGCTGCATGCTGGCAGACTTAAAGGGCTAATTGAAACAAATTCAATTTAAGAATTTTGGTGTCCTATTGTGTGTTTTTTTTTAATGACGTTAATTTTCTTTCCTAACTTTAGGTATTAGAGAGTTCCGGTCGGACGGTTTTTCACCATAGTCGATAAGCTTCTTCTTTTTCTCTATCTGCTTGTTATGTGACATTCATCCTCCACTGTTGCCATTTCTAATATAAAGTAGACATAGACTTAGACAAACTTTATTGATCCACAAGGGAAATTGTTCCAAACTTTTCCCAGGGGGGGTGGGGGGGGGCAGGGCAGTGGCACAATATGCATCTTTTGAATTAGCATACAGTAGGTCCAGAGGTCTATTGTCCTGCGTTGCACAGTGCACATATCGGGGTGTTTGGTCTGTTGCCTATAGCAACAGCAACATGAATGGTGTAAGTCAGGGGTCACCAACTTTTTTGAAACCAAGAGCTACTTCTTGGGTAGTGATTAATGCGAAGGGCTACCAGTTTGATAGTATCAATATCAATGATACACACTTAAATAAATTGCCAGAAATAGCCAATTTGCTCAATTTACCTTTAACTCTATGCTATTATTAATAATTAATGATATTTACACTTAATTGAACGGTTTAAAAGAGGAGAAAACACGAAAAAAATGACAATTAAATTTTTAAACATAGTTTATCTTCAATTTCGACTCTTTAAAATTCAAAATTCAACCGAAAAAAAGAAGAGAAAAACTAGCTAATTTGAATCTTTTTGAAAAAATTTAAGAAATGAATTTATGGAACATCATTAGTAATTTTTCCTGATTAAGATTAATTTTAGAATTTTGATGACATGTTTTAAATAGGTTAAAATCCAATCTACACTTTGTTAGAATATATAACAAATTGGACCAAGCTATATTTCTAACAAAGATTATTTCTTCTAGATTTTCCAGAACAAAAATTTTAAAAGAAATTCAAAACACTTTGAAATAAGATTCAAATTTGATTCTACAGATTTTCTAGAATAATTGTTTTGAATTTTAATCATAATAAGTTTGAAGAAATATTTCACAAATATTCTTCGTCGAAAAAACAGAAGCTAAAATGAAGAATTAAATTAAAATGTATTTATTATTCTTTACAATAAAAAAAATAAATTTACTTGAACATTGATTTAAATTGTCAGGAAAGAAGAGGAAGGAATTTAAAAGGTAAAAAGGTATATGTGTTTAAAAATCCTAAAATCATTTTTAAGGTTGTATTTTTTCTCTAAAATTGTCTTTCTGAAAGTTATAAGAAGCAAAGTAAAAAAAATAATGAATTTATTTCAACAAGTGAAGACCAAGTCTTTCAAATATTTTCTTGGATTTTCAAAATCTATTTGAGTTTTGTCTCTCTTAGAATTAAAAATGTCGGGCAAAGCGAGACCAGCTTGCTAGTAAATAAATAACATTTAAAAAATAGAGGCAGCTCACTGGTAAGTGCTGCTATTTGAGCTATTTTTAGAACAGGCCAGCGGGCTACTCATCTGGTCCTTACGGGCTACCTGGTGCCCGCGGGCACCGCGTTGGTGACCCCTGGTGTAAGTAGTGTAAAATTCTTACTTATATCTGCCATGAAAGCGCTAAAACATACCGGTGTAGTGGGTTTACATTATTCAACCAATGAAATTTAGTTATTAGAGAGTCCCAGTCGGATGTTTTTTCACGGGACACATTTTCGGCGGAAGAGGAGATGCTGCTCCCTTATTGATTGAAATAAAGTGTGAATGTCATTAAAACAGTTAGCGCCATCTTTTGACACTTCTTGCACTCCCGTCCTTGCACGCTACACCGCTACAACAAAGATGACGGGGAGAAGACGCTGTCGAAGGTGAGCCACGTAAATAAGACCGCCCACAAAACGGCGCTTCCTGAAGCGACTGTCAGAAAGCGACTTGAAGATTGATTGATTGATTGAGACTTTTATTAGTAGGTTGCACAGTGAAGTACATATTCCGTACAATTGACCACTAAATGGTAACACCCCAATAAGTTTTTCAACTTGTTTAAGTCGGGGTCCACTTAAATTGATTCATGATACAGATATATACTATCAGATATACTATCATCATAATACAGTCATCACACAAGATAATCACATTGAATTATTTACATTATTTACAATCAGGGGTGTGGAGGGGGGGGGGGGGTAGGTTTGGTTGTTATCATCAGTCATCAACAATTGAGAACAGAGAAATGGATGTGTAAAACATCATTTTTGCAACATTTTGACCAAAGAACCACCATTACATGTTATGTAGACCAGTGGTCCCCAACCACCGGGCCGCGGACCGATTGGTACTGGGCCGCGCAAGAAATAAAAAAAATAAAAAATAAAAAATATATATATATATATATTTTAGAACACACCCTCCGGTTCCCCTTCTTCTTTAAGAAGGGGAACCGGAGGGTGTGTTCTAACTATGGTGGGATCACACTCCTCAGCCTTCCCGGTAAGGTCTATTCAGGTGTGCTGGAGAGGAGGCTACGCCGGATAGTCCAACCTCGGATCCAGGAGGAACAATGTGGTTTTCGTCCTGGTCGTGGAACTGTGGACCAGCTCTATACTCTCGGCAGGGTCCTTGAGGGTGCATGGGAGTTTGCCCAACCAGTCTACATGTGCTTTGTGGACTTGGAGAAGGCATTCGACCGTGTCCCTCGGGAAGTCCTGTGGGGAGTGCTCAGAGAGTATGGGGTATCGGACTGTCTGATTGTGGCGGTCCGCTCCCTGTATGATCAGTGCCAGAGTTTGGTCCGCATTGCCGGCAGTAAGTCGGACACATTTCCAGTGAGGGTTGGACTCCACCAAGGCTGCCCTTTGTCACCCATTCTGTTCAGAACTTTTATGGACAGAATTTCTAGGCGCAGTCAAGGCGTTGAGGGTATCTGGTTTGGTGGTTGCAGGATTAGGTCTCTGCTTTTTGCAGATGATGTGGTCCTGATGGTTTCATCTGGCCAGGATCTTCAGCTCTCGCTGGATCGGTTCGCAGCTGAGTGTGAAGCGACTGGGATGAGAATCAGCACCTCCAAGTCAGAGTCCATGGTTCTCGCCCGGAAAAGGGTGGAGTGCCATCTCCGGGTTGCGGAGGAGACCCTGCCCCAAGTGGAGGAGTTCAAGTACCTCGGAGTCTTGTTCACGAGTGAGGGAAGAGTGGATGGTGAGATGGACAGGCGGATCGGTGCGGCGTCTTCAGTAATGCGGACGCTGTATCGATCCGTTGTGGTGAAGAAGGAGCTGAGCCGGAAGGCAAAGCTCTCAATTTACCGGTCGATCTACGTTCCCATCCTCACCTATGGTCATGAGCTTTGGGTTATGACCGAAAGGACAAGATCACGGGTACAAGCGGCCCAAATGAGTTTCCTCCACCGGGTGGCGGGTCTCTCCCTTAGAGATAGGGTGAGAAGCTCTGTCATCCGGGGGGAGCTCAAAGTAAAGCCCCTGCTCCTCCACATGGAGAGGAGCCAGATGAGGTGGTTCGGGCATCTGGTCAGGATGCCACCCGAACGCCTCCCTAGGGAGGTGTTTAGGGCACGTCCGACCGGTAGGAGGCCACGAGGAAGACCCAGGACACGTTGGGAAGACTATGTCTCCCGGCTGGCCTGGGAACGCCTCGGGATCCCCCGGGAGGAGCTGGACCAAGTGGCTGGGGAGAGGGAAGTCTGGGTTTCCATGCTTAGGCTGCTTCCCCTGCGACCCGACCTCGGATAAGCGGAAGAAGATGAATGGATGGATGGATATTATTTTTAATTAAATCAACATAAAAAACACAATATATACATATTGTGTATGTGTATGTCAATATGGATCAATACAGTCTGCAGGGATACAGTCCGTAAGCACACATGATTGTATTTCTTTATGGGGAAAAAAAAAAAAAAAATTGTCCCCGGTCCGTGGGACACATTTTCAAGCGTTGACCGGTCCCCAGCTACAAAAAGGTTGGGGATCACTGATGTAGACCACAATGAAGTGTTTTACATTTACAAAAAAGAATAATAATACGACTCCTTAAATGCGCCTTATATATGAAAAAAGATCGAAAATAGACCATTCATCGGCAGTGCGCCTTATACTCCGGCAGGGGCGTCACTAGCTTTTAAGGACAGGGGGGGCTTAGCTCCCAGGAGATGCACAGGATGCGAGTGAACGTAGCACACGAGCACAAAACTTCACAAACGGCTAACAAAGACTTAGAAATGATTAATTGTTATTATTATTATTTCAGTGGGTTTATTTTCAATGTGTGTTCAGTACAACAACAAACATGGGTTTGCACAGTGACATTTTGTTTACAGCATCAACAAGAAACAATGACTTGCATGATCCTTCAAGATACACTGAAACACAATGAAAGTCATGACATTAGCCTCTATGTTATTACTTCACAACATAGAGGCTAATGCCACCACTTTAGCTCATTAGCCTCTATGTTATTACTTCACAACATAGAGGCTAATGCCACCACTTTAGCTCATTAGCCTCTATGTTATTACTTCACAACATAGAGGCTAATGCCATGACTTTAGCTCACAATACAATAATTGTTTGTTCCCAAATATTTTTACATTTTATATTAAATGTCTTGGTTTTTCCACCCTCTGAAAATCCTATGAAATGTTTAACAAGCCATCCTATAATAATACAACAGCTATTGATGTAACAACACAATAAAAAAAAAAATATTTAATGATGTTTTTTTCATTATTTAACAATAGGCTATTGTATATTACTTTATATAGATTCTACAAGAAACAAAACTTAAAAACTAAATTATTTACAATTGCAGACACAAGGTTCTTGTTCTGCAGTGCTGTGTGCTAATGTGCTTCGTACACCTGCAGGACCGCAAGCAAGGTCGCAGAGAAAATGCGGACTGGATTTTGAGTGATGTGGGTATTTTCTTTATGAACAAGTGGAATGGATTGGATACCGACGCACTAATGGGGCTCTCTACCTTACACTATGAAGTGAGGGGAAACTGAGTGAATAATGACAGGTTATATGATTATTTATTTAAACTCATATTCGGGCCACTTTATAATGAATATGTCGGCATGTATTTGTAAAAAAAAAAAAAAAAAAAAAAAAAAAAATGATTTAAAAAAAAAATAATTTTAACACCAAATTATTTAGGGGGGCTTAAGAACATTTTAGGGGGGCTTGAGCCCCCCTAAAATAGGCCTAACAACGCCAATGTAATCCGGTGCGCCCTATGGTCTGGAAAATACGGTACTTGTATGCAAGTTAGTCCATTTAAGTCCCTAAATTGCCCTCAGGTGAGTCATCTCCCTGGACTGGAAAATCAAGCCAGACGGGTGACAAGATGGATGGATAAATGAAGTCCATAAATAGGCGTACATTCTGCAGGTTGGTTGAGTAGGTCTCATTGGGCTTTTCAGCGGGAAGTCGTCGCTATGGTAACGTGATCTCCCAAAGCAGGGTGGGCTTGCCATAGGTGTTGATGATAAAAGATGACCGTAATGGCACCTTATATACCGCATGTGTCGCTATTATTCATGATCAGAACCTTGTCAGGTTTATTCTACTTTCACGCCACACCACATGTGTGTTTTATTGTGAAGGGGAAGGTTGTTATTATGAGTCATGTGTGTGTATGTATGGTATGTACTCATGCATTAGTGTCCTTGTCAGCGCATTTCGAGTTCATACCTTTCTGCTATTGAAATGCCACCTTTCATAAAGTCCATTAATGTTGCTTATTGAGGAGTTTTCCCCACAGCCGCAGGTGTTTTTACCACCAGCCCAAGATGCATTTACCACCAGCCCAAGCTGCATTTCCCTTACAGTGATTGCAAAGGCCAGGGTAATTAATCATAAAATCCATGTTCTGCTAACTATGTATTATGTACCAGACTTTCAATTATATTACTGTCTGTTATGTCCATACATTATAGTCCAATCATTCCGTAGTTTATACATATTATTAGCACGCTAGCACGCTAACGTCAAAGTGCTAACTTTGTGTACAGTGTGTAATTCCGCAGCCATACACCTTACCTTGGGATTTGAAACATGCTAACCGTATGCATGTTGACGTTAGCATGCTAGCTTTAAAGTGTTAGGTTTTTGAGCTAATTTTGCAACCGTTTACCCTACAGTCATATAACTTGGTTTATGACCCTTGTTAACTGTTAGCGTGCTAGCTTTTTAGCTAACTTTACTTACTTACTAACGTCTGTACTTACACACCCATGCACCTTACAGTCATATAACTTGGTATGTGACACATGCTAACCGTTAGCATGTTTATATTAGCATGCTAGCATGCTAACATTAAGTGCTAGCTTTTTGGGCAAATTTTACAACCGTTTACCCTAGAGTCATATAACTTGGTATGTGACAGCTGTTAACTGTTAGTGTGCTAACATTAGCATGCTAACAAGCTAACTTTAGCATGCTAACTTTTTCATCAAATTGTACACTTTTTTGTCTAATTCCGCAGCCATACACCTTACAGTCATATAACTTGGTATTCGAAATATGCTCACTGTATGCATGTTTACGTTAGCATGCTAGCATGCTAACTTTAAAATGTTAGGTTTTTGAGCTAATTTTGCAACCGTTTACCCTACAGTCATATAACTTGGTTTATGACCCTTGTTAACTGTTAGCGTGCTAATTTTAGCATGCTGGCACGCTAGCATTAAAGTGCTAGCTTTTTAGCTAACTATACTTACTTACTAACTTCTGTACTTACACACCCATGCACCTTACAGTCATATAACTTGGTATGTGACACACGTTAACCGTTAGCATGTTTAAATTAGCGTGCTAACATTAAAGTGGCAACTTTTTTAGCTAATTTTGCAACCGTTTACTCTAGAGTCATATAACTTGGTATGTGACACACGCTAACCGTTAGCATGTTTATATTAGCATGCTAGCATGCTAACATTAAGTGCTAGCTTTTTGGGCACATTTTACAACCGTTTACCCTAAAGTCATATAACTTGGTATGTGACAGCTATTAACAGTTAGTGTGCTAACATTAGCATGCTAACAAGCTAACTTTAGCATGCTAACTTTTTCATCAAATTGTACACTTTTTTGTCTAATTCCGCAGCCATACACCTTACAGTCATATAACTTGGTATTCAAAATATGCTCACTGTATGACCATATGTATCACATGCTAACTTTAAAGTGCTAGGTTTTTGAGCTAATTTTGCAACCGTTTACCCTACAGTCATATAACTTGGTTTATGACCCTTGTTAACTGTTAGCGTGCTAACTTTAGCATGCTGGCACGCTAGCATTAAAGTGCTAGCTTTTTAGCTAACTTTACTTACTTACTAACTTCTGTACTTACACACCCATGCACCTTACAGTCATATAACTTGGTATGTGACACATGTCAACCGTTAGCATGTTTATATAAGCGTGCTAACATTAAAGTGACAACTTTTTTAGCTAATTTTGCAACCGTTTACTCTAGAGTCATATAACTTGGTATGTGACAGCTGTTAACTCTAAGTGTGCTAATGTTAGCACGCACGCAAGCTAACTTAAGGGTGCTAACTTTTTCATCTAATGTCACACTTTTTCCCTGAAATGCAAGACATGCTAACTGTTAGCATGCCGTCATTAGCACACATGCTAAATTTTAGCATTTTAATGTAAGTATGCTATTGATTTAGGCTAGCTCTGGAGCTCATTTTGTACAGTTACACCTAAAACCCTGGGATTCAGACAGTCCTAAAATCGGGCGGCTTTGTGACAGCTGTTAACTGTTAGTGTGCTAACATTAGCATGCTAACAAGCTAACTTTAGCATGCTAACTTTTTCATCAAATTATACACTTTTTTGTCTAATTCCGCAGCCATACACCTTACAGTCATATAACTTGGTATTCGAAATATGCTCACTGTATGCATGTTTACATTAGCATGAGGTCCGGGGCACAGACAGCAGGCCCATCAACATTTCCGTGGGAATTTTCTAGTTTCTCCTTGTTATTTGATGCGGTGTGGGCTCAGCCTTTTTCTCCTGGAAGGCGATTACTGAGAAAACAGTTTCATTTTGAAAATGCTGATGTCAAGATAAAAAATATAGTCCTTTCCACGGATCGGTTGGTGGTTTTTGCAAGTCTTGAGAGGATACTTTTAATACACGATACAAATGATTAACAGCATTTTCCGCTAATCTCTCCACATGAGCGCACATGTTGCCAAATACCGAGCTCATTCATCACGAGGAGACGATGATTAAGCATCAAGGGAGACAAATAGCTGCAGATAAAAAACGGGGTCGTAGGTTATGAACAGAAATGAATGGGCCTCGCTTGTCTTCCGACAGGTTCTCAAAAATACCACTCCATCATAAACTCCTCTCACTTTATTATGAC
>NC_084734.1:88371338-88396338 GCF_033978785.1 Entelurus aequoreus | reverse complement strand
CATGAAATATGTTGTCTTTGTAGCATATTCAACTGAATATGGCTTGAAAAGGATTCACAAATCATTGTATTCCGTTTATATTTTACATTTAACACCATTTCCCAACTCACATGGAAACGGGGTTTGTCGACATTTCTTCAAAGACCATGGCCACTTTCCAGCTCCCACTAACCAGAGTCATGTTTTTTTTGGTATGAAAAACTGTAAATGTCCCTGAGGACACAACATTTGGAAACTGGCCATCATTTTGGGGGAAAACAATGACGATGACGACTATGAGTGTGTGAGGAGGAGTTTAGAACTTGAGACGTCAACCAGTGCCCTGAAACGGATTGTGTTCCACCTCAGAGGCTTCATTGACCGTGGTAATACCGTGGTATTAGTGGAACGGCCCCCGCATTTTCAGAGTCATTTGAATGCGATCCTACTGTTCATGTCACGAGTAAATACGTGTTTTACCCCTCTAAGCCTAAAAAAGAAGCAATAAGAATCACGTCTCTTGTAGGATTAGAAGAGCTGGGGAGCTGATGGTATTGCGGTGGATATACTTTTGGGCTGCGGGATTTATTGCCTGAAATACACCTTTCTTTTTAAGAGTGAACAAAGGTAAAGTGATGGTGGCACCACCCTACAGCACCTGGACTCTGTTCATGGTTTCTCTCTACTGCCAGTGTTTCCTTGCTTGGTGTTCAGTTGGTTATCGTTCATCTACAAACCCCAAAACTAGTTAAATTGGCACGTTGTGTAAATGGTAAATAAAAACAGAATACAATAATTAGCAAATCCTTTTCAACCTATATTCAATTGAATAGACTACTTAACATTCGAACTGGAAAACGTTGTTTTTTTTTTGCAAATATTAGCTCATTTGGAATTTGATGCCGGCAACATGTTTCCAAAAAGCTGGCACAAGTGGCAAAAAAGACTGATAAAGTTGAGGAATGCTCGTCAAACACTTATTTGGAACATCCCACAGGTGGACAGGCTGATTGGGAACAGGTGGGTGCCATGATTGGGTATAAAAGTAGATTCCATGAAATGCTCAGTCATTCACAAACAAGGATGGGTGTGAAGGGTCACCACTTGGTGAACACATGCGTGAGCAAATTGTCCAACAGTTTAAGAACATTTCTCAACCAGCTATTGCAAGGAATTTAGGGATTTCACCATCTAGGACATGGGTGTCAAACTCTGGCCTGCGGGCCAAATTTGCACTGCTAATACTCATACTTGCCAACCCTCACGATTTTCCCGGGAGACTCCCGAATTTCAATGCCCCTCCCGAAAATCTCCCGGGGCAACCATTCTCCCGAATTTCTCCCGGTCAACATTATTGGGGCGTGCCTTAAAGGCACTGCCTTCAACGTCCTCTACAACCTGTCGTCACGTCAGCTTCTCCTCCATACAAACAGCGTGCCGGCCCAGCCACATATCACATGCAGCTTTTACACAAGGCATACTTGGTCAACAGCCATACAGGTCACACTGAGGGTGGCCGTATAAACAACTTTAACACTGTTACAAATATGCGCCACGCTGTGAACCCACACCAAACAAGAATGACAAACACATTTTGGGAGAACAGCCGCACCGTAACACAACATAAACACAACACAACAAATACCCAGAACCCCTTGCAGCACTAACACTTCTGGGACGCTACAATATACACCCCCCCCCCGCTACCACCAAACCCCGCCCCTGCCCACCAAGTTAATGTTGATATTTACCTCAGAAGGCTGCAAATAGAAAAGAGGCATCCAATTTTTTATTTAAATTGTATTTAAAGGCCTACTGAAAATATTTTGTTTTATTTAAACGGGAATAGCAGATCCATTCTATGTGTCATACTTGATCATTTCGCGATATTGCCATATTTTTGCTGAAAGGATTTAGTAGAGAAAATCGACGATAAAGTTCGCAACTTTTGCTCGCTGATAAAAAAAAGCCTTGCCTGTAGCGGAAGTAGCGTGACGTCACAGGAGCTAGTATTCCTCACAATTCCCCGTTGTTTACAATGGAGCGAGAGAGATTCGGACCAAGAAAGTGATGATTACCCCATTAATTTGAGCGAGGATGAAAGATTCGTACATGAGGAACGTTACAGTGAAGGACTTGAAAGGCAGTGATGGACGTATCTTTTTTCGCTCTGACCGTAACTTAGGTACAAGCTGGCTCATTGGATTCCACACTCTCTCCTTTTTCTATTGTGGATCACGGATTTGTATTTTAAACCATTTTAGATACTATATCCTCTTGAAAATGAGAGTCGAGAACGCGAAATGGACATTCAGAGTGACTTTTATCTCCACGACAATACATCGGCGAAACGCTTTAGCTACGAGCTAACGTGATAGCATCGTGCTTTAACTGCAAATAGAAACAAAAAAAATAAACCCCTGACTGGAAGGATAGATAGAAAATCAACAATACTATTAAACCGTGGACATGTAAATACACGGTTAATGCTTTCCAGGCTGGCGAAGGTTAACAATGCTGTGCTAACGACGCCATTGAAGCTAACTTAGCAACTTAGCGACCGGACCGCACAGAGCTATGCTAAAAACATTAGCTCTCCACCTACGCCATTCAGCCCTCATCTGCTCATCAACACCCGTGCTCACCTGCGTTCCAGCAGAAGGACGAAGGACTTCACCCAATGCGTTTGGCGGCCCGGAGACGTAGGAAGTCAAGGTGAGGTCGCGGCTAGCGCGTCTGTTCTCCAACAAAGTCCTCCTGGTTGTGTTGCTGTAGTCCGCTGCTAATACACTGATCCCACCTACAACTGTCTTCTTTGCAGCCTTCATTGTTCATTAAACAAATTGCAAAAGATGTCCAGAATACTGTGGAATTATGAAATGAAAACAGAGCTTTTTGTATAGGATTCTACGGGGTACCATAACTTCCGTTACTCTGACTTCGTCACGCGCATACGTCATCATACCGCGATGTTTCAGCCGGATATTTCCCGAGAATTTTAAAATGTCACTTTATAAGTTAACCCGGCCGTATTGGCATGTGTTGCAATGTTAAGATTTCATCATTGATATATAAACTATCAGACTGCGTGGTCGCTAGTAGTGGTTTTCAGTAGGCCTTTAATATACCATTGATGTTTTTTCCTTTGTTTTTTGAAAGCTGATTTTGCACTATTAAGTTATATAAGCGTTGCTTGTTCCATATTCAGTGTTAAAGCAAAGCAGTGTAGCAAACTGAGCAATAATTAGCATTTTATTCATGCACTTTCTCTTGCTACTTCAAGGCTTGAATGTTTGGTTCATTCATTATTGTTATTTTATTTTCAAATGTATTATTAGCCTGTGGAAAAAGTTTATTTTGATATTTACCTCAGAAGGCTGCAAATAGAAAAGAGGCATTGAATTTTTATTTAAATTTTATTTGATGTGCCATTGATATTTTTGAATTATTATTATTATTATTATTTGAAACTGGATTTTGCATGTCACTATAAAGTTATATAAGCCTTGCTTGTTCAATATTCAATGCAAAACTTGTTTGGGTCCCTATTAAAAGGTTCATTTGTTCAGTGGGAAATTTTGGCCCACTCTGTATTTGAGTTTGACACGCCTGATCTAAGATATGTAATATCATCAAAAGGTTCCGAGAAGCTGGAGAAATCACTGCACGTAACATTGAATGCCTGTGACCTTCGATCCCTCAGGCTGTACTGCATCAAAAAGCGACATCGGTGTGTAAAGGATATCACCACATGGGCTCAGGAACACTTCAGAAACCCACTGTAAGTAACTACAGTTGGTCGCTACTAGGGATGTCCGATAATGGCTTTTTGCCGATATCCGATATTCCGATATTGTCCAACTCTTTAATTACCGATACCGATATCAACCGATACCGATATCAACCGATATGCAGTCGTGGAATTAACACATTATTATGCCTAATTTGGACAACCAGGTATGGTGAAGATAAGATACTTTTTTTAAAAATTAGTAAAATAAGATAAATAAATTAAAAACATTTTCTTGAATAAAAAAGAAAGTACAACAATATAAAAACAGTTACATAGAAACTAGTAATGAATTAAAATTAGTAAAATTAATTGTTAAAGGTTAGTACTATTAGTGGAGCAGCAGCACGCACAATCATGTGTGCTTACGGACTGTATCCCTTGCAGACTGTATTGATATATATTGATATATAATGTAGGAAGCAGAATATTAATAACAGAAAGAAACAACCCTTTTGTGTGAATGAGTGTAAATGGGGGAGGGAGGTTTTTTGGGTTGGTGCACTAATTGTAAGTGTATCTTGTGTTTTTTATGTGGATTTAATTTTTAAAAAAAACAAAAAAAACCCCAAAAAAAACGATACCGATAATAAAAAAAACGATACCAATAATTTCCGATATTACATTTTAACGCATATATCGGCCGATATTATCGGACATCTCTAGTCGCTACATCTGTAAGTGCAAGTTAGAACTCTACTATGCAAAGCGAACGCCATTTATCAACAACACCCAGAAACGCCGCCGGCTTGGCTGGGCCCGAGCTCATCTAAGATGGACTGATACAAAGTGGAATAGTGTTCTGTGGTCATAAGAGTCCACATTTATAAATGTTTTTGGAAACTGTGGACAAAGAGGAAAAGAACCATCCGGATTGTTATAGGCGCAAATGGTAAATGGTAAATGGGTCGTACTTGTATAGCGCTTTTCTACCTTTTATTTTAAGGAACTCAAAGCGCTTTGACACTATTTTCCACATTCACCCATTCGCACACACACATTCACACACTGATGGCAAAGTGTAAAAGGCAGCATGTGTGATGGTATGGGGGTGTATTAGTGCCCAAGACATGGGTAACTTACACATCTGTGAAGGCACCATTAATGCTGAAAGGTACATACAGCTTTTGGAGCAACATATGTTGCCATCCAAGCGACGTGACTGGATGGTTCTAGGCGCAAAGTTCAAAGTTCAACGTGCCAACATCGCTAGTTTTGGGTTTTGTATGAAGAACATGATTCTGGACCAGATAACATCTGTGGTGACTAGGGTTGTACGGTACACCGGTACTAGTATAGTATCGCCGTACTAATAAAACACTGTACTATACTCTGTTTGAAAAGTACTGGTCCCTTTTTTAATTTATTTTTTACGAGCATGATGACGTGCCGTCGTCACGTCGTGACATTGCTGGTTTTGCGAGCAGAGGAGCATGTTCGGCAGCGCACAATCACAGAGTACTCACAAGCAGACACAGTGTGTAGACAGAACCGGGAGAAGGGACGCATTTTGGCTTAAAAACTAACGATAAAGGTGAAGTTATAACACTGAAACGCCCTCAGGAAGAGGTGCTTTAAGAAATGGCTAGCTAGCTAGCGGCTAACGTCCATCCGCAATGTTTTAGCTACTTCTAAATCACTAATCCTTGCCTCCATGGCGACGGATAAAGTAAACTGTCTTCTTTGCAGCCTTCATTGTTCATTAAACAAATTGCAAAAGATGTCCAGAATACTGTGGAATTATGAAATGAAAACAGAGCTTTTTGTATAGGATTCTACGGGGTACCAATACTTCCGTTACTCTGACTTCGTCACGCGCATACGTTATCATACCGCGACTAACGTCCATCCGCAATGTTTTAGCTACTTCTAAATCACTAATCCTCGTCTCCATGGCGACGGATAAAGTATGTTTCTTACAAGTATCATCCCTGCAGGACGAGGAATGGCTAAACATGCTTCACTACACACCGTAGGAGGATACAACAGCTCACCGGCGACACAATGTAAACAAATGCCATGGGTGGATCTACACCTGACATCCACTGTAATGATACCAAGTACAAAAGCGTATCTAGTCGATACTACTATGATTACATCAATATTTTTTTTATCAGCACAAAACCTTTTTTTTTCTTTTTAGATTCATATCATGTTTATAAACTCAGGAAATATGTCACTGAGCACTTTAAATATGACCAATGTATGATCCGGTAACTACTTGGTATCGGATCGACACCTAAATGTGTGGTATCATCCAAAACTAATGTAACGCTGTGACGATCTGTCACTCCACGTCTTAGTTGGTGTCTTTTCCTGTCAGCGCTCTTATTTTTGTTCCACCTCCTGCATATCTCCCTGAGCGCTCCTTCTCCCCCCACCTGTCCCTGATTGGCAGCCCGGCACACCGGGGCGGTATGGCTCGGTTGGTAGAGCGGCCGTGCCAGCAACTCGAGGGTTCCAGGTTCGATCCCCGCTTCCGCCATCCTCGTCACTGCCGTTGTGTCCTTGGGCAAGGCACTTTACCCACCTGCTCCTAGTGCCACCCACACTGCTTTAAATAACTTAGATATTGGGTTTCACTATGTAAAAGCGCTTTGAGTCATTAGAGAAAAGCGCTATATAAATATAATTGACTTCACACCTGGTTGCAGTTGCCAATCAGGCTGCTCCTAAGGTCTTCCATTTTGCTCAAAGGAGGGAAAATGTTCTCCTAACAGCCCTAATAAATATCATATTAGAATTACTAGGGGGCAGCGGGGGGCGTATATTGTAGCGTCCCGGAAGAGTTAGTGCTGCAAAGGGTTCTGGGTATTTTTTCTGTTGTGTTTATGTTGTGTTACGGTGCGGATGTTCTCCCGAAATGTTTGTCATTCTTGTTTGGTGTGGATTCACAGTGTGGCGCATATTTGTAACATTGTTAAATTTGTTTATACTTCACCCTCAGTGTGACCTGTATGGCTGTTGATCAAGTATGCGTTGCATTCACTTGTGTGTGTGAAAAGCCGTAGATATTATGTGACTGGGCCGGCACGCAAAGGCAGTGCCTTTAAAGGCCTACTGAAATTATTTTTTTTATTTAAACGGGGATAGCAGATCCATTCTATGTGTCATACTTGATCATTTCGCGATATTGCCATATTTTTGCTGAAAGGATTTAGTAGAGAACAACGACGATAAAGTTCGCAACTTTTGGTCTCTGATAAAAAAAAAGCCTTGCCCGTACCGGAAGTAGCGTGACGTAGTCAGTTGATCGCCTCCTCATATTTTCCTATTGTTTTCAACGCAGCTAGAGCGATTCGGACCGAGAAAGCGACGATTACCCCATTAATTTGAGCGAGGATGAAAGATTTGTGGATGAGGAACGTTAGAGTGACGGACTAGAATGCAGTGCAAGACATATCTTTTTTCGCTCTGACCGTAACTTAGGTACAAGCTGGCTCATTGGATTCCACACTCTCTCCTTTTTCTATTGTGGATCACGGATTTGTATTTCAAACCACCTGGGATACTATATCCTCTTGAAAATGAGAGTCGAGAACGCAAAATGGACATTCACAGTGACTTTTATCTCCACGACAATATATCGGCGAAGCTCTTTAGCCACTGAGCTAACGTGATAGCATCGTGCTTAACTGCATATAGAAACAAAATAAATAAACCCCTGACTGGAAGGATAGACAGAAGATCAACAATACTATTAAACCATGGACATGTAAATACACGGTTAATGCTTTCCAGCTTGGCGAAGCTTGAAAATGCTGTTGCTAACGACGCCATTGAAGCTAACTTAGTAACGGGACCTCACAGAGCTATGCTAAAAACATTAGCGCTCCACCTACGCCAGCCAGCCCTCATCTGCTCATCAATGTAGTGGATTGTCCGAAGCTTAAACAGGCAACAAAAGTAGTTTAGTACAACAAATGTATTTACCCATTATCAGAAGTGCAGGTTGAATTAAGTTAGCCGTGCAGACAGACCACATGTTACTCCGGAGTAAACAAGACACACACAAGCCAAAATCACTCTCGAGTTCCGGTCTTCTGCCATTTTTTATATGTCTCTTGTGCGTCATTGTTTGTTATCTAATGCATCACGATTGTTTTGTTTTGGTTTTGTCTGTTCCAAAACAACCTTGTATCTCTTAGTCATATTTGGAAATTCTAAACATTCTGTAGACAGGTTGGCACGACTTAATATTCACTTTTGTCCCACTGGCACAGAATAGAAGAGAAATTAAATGAGCGTACATTCTTATTAGACATGCAATATAGGTCAAAGGTCAGAAATTCTACTACATCAACACCCGTGCTCACCTGCGTTCCAGCGATCGACGGCGCGGCGAAGGACTTCCCCCGATCATTCGTGCGGTTGGCGGCTAGCGTCGGCTAGCGTCGGCTAGCGTCGGCTAGCGTCGGCTAGCGTCGGCTAGCGTCGGCTAGCGTCGGCTAGCGTCGGCTAGCGCGTCTGCTATCCAAGTAAGTTGCTGCAGCCAGCCGCTAATACACCGATCCCACCTACAACTTTCTTCTTTGCAGTCTCCATTGTTCATTAAACAAATTGCAAAAGATTCACCAACACAGATGTCCAGAATACTGTGGAATTATGAGATGAAAACAGAGCTTTTTTGTATTGGATTCAATACCCGATACTTCTGTTTCACTGGCTACGTCAAGCGCATACGTCATCATACATAGACGTTTTCAACCGGAAGTTTAGCGGGAAATGTAAAATGTCACTTTATAAGTCAACCCGGCCGTATTGGCATGTGTTGCAATGTTAAGATGTCATCATTGATATATAAACTATCAGACTGCGTGGTCGCTAGTAGTGGCTTTCAGTAGGCCTTTAAGGTTTATTGGCGCTCTGTACTTCTCCCTACGTCCGTGTACACAGCGGCGTTTTAAAAAGTCATACATTTTACTTTTTGAAACCGATACCGATCATTTTGAAACCGATACCGATATTTTCCGATATTATCGGACATCCCTACATAAAAGCACAGAAATATTAATGTTGAAAATGCATTTACACATGACGGACTATCACAATGCAAATCATTGAAGCCTCCACTTTTGTTTATGCACTGATTGAGTGGAGAAAATATAATTATTGACAACTTTCTCATTAAGTACATACTTTTAAAAGGATCATAGAAGAGGTGCGGTGCTAAGAAACCTTTTTTTTTTTAACCGATTATAAAACACTTTTACACCTTTGACTCATTCAGGAAAGAAGGTTGTCAAGGCACGCAGCCGTCTTCATTACTCATAACCGGCTTTACCTTTTGGTCACGCTAACAGCAGAGCAATATTTCATCGGCTGCTCTGACAAGAACTAAAGTAATTATGCAAATGTTCCATCTAAATATGAGCTCAGGCCGTGCGTTCAATACTCTTTTCCTGCCTTGTTTGATTCCCAAACTCCACTTCTTTCACCTAGTTAAAAGCCATGAAGGTGATATTACTTTTTCGATACATCACAGCGTATCATAGCAATCCCCTGAAGCCAGGCAATGTGGCTTAGTGGTTAGAGTGCCCGCCCTGAGATGGGTAGGTTGTGAGTTCAAACCCCGGCCGAGTCATACCAAAGACTATAAAAATGGGACCCGTTACCTCCCTGCTTGGCACTCAGCATCAAGGGGTTGGAATTGGTGGTTAAATCACCGGGCGCGCCCACCGCTGCTGCTCACTGCTCCCCTCACCTCCCAGGGGGTAATCAAGGGTGATGGGTCAAATGCAGAGAATAATTGTGTCACACTTAGTGTGTGTGTGACTATCATGAGTACCGTAATTTCCGGACTATAAGCCGCACCTGACTATAAGCCGCACCAGCTAAATTTAGGGGAAAATACAGATTGCTCCATATATAAGCCGCACCCGACTATAAGCCGCAGGGTTTTGATGTGTAATTAGCGTAGTATATAGGGGTTCCTGCTACCACGGAGGGGATTGTCGGGACAGAGATGACTGTTTGGGAACGCAAAGCGTCCCATTTATTAACAATAAATCTTTCAATCATTCAATCAAACTTTCACATCTTTGACATGGCGAACAGCATTCGTGCAGAGTACAAATAATACAACGCTGCAAAGTAATACAAAGTGCTCGCCTGTACGTTATCAAAATAACCAGCCTACCGGTATATGAAAAGTCAGTCTTCAATCCAGGGGTCACCAACGCGGTGCCCGCGGGCACCAGGTAGCCCGTAAGGACCAGATGAGTAGCCCGCTGGCCTGTTCTAAAAATAGCTCAAATAGCAGCACTTACCAGTGAGCTGCCTCTATTTTTTAAATTTTATTTATTTACTAGCAAGCTGGTCTCTCTTTGCCTGACATTTTTAATTCTAAGAGAGACAAAACTCAAATAGAATTTGAAAATCCAAGAAAATATTTTAAAGACTTGGTCTTCACTTGTTTAAATAAATTCTTTAATGTTTTACTTTGCTTCTTATAACTTTCAGAAAGACAATTTTAGAGAAAAAATAAAACCTTAAAAATTATTTTAGGATTTTTAAACATATACCTTTTTACCTTTTAAATTCCTTCCTCTTCTTTCCTGACAATTTAAATCAATGTTCAGGTAAATTTATTTTTATTGTAAAGAATAATAAATACATTTTAATTTAATTCTTCATTTTAGCTTCTGTTTTTTCCACAAAGAATATTTGTGTAATATTTCTTCAAACTTATTATGATTAAAATTCAAAAAAATTATTCTGGCAAATCTAGAAAATCTGTAGAATCAAATTTAGATCTTATTTCAAAGTCTTTTGAATTTCTTTTAAAATTTTTGTTCTGGAAAATGTAGAAGAAATAATGATTTGTCTTTGTTTGGTCCAATTTGTTATATATTCTAACAAAGTGTAGATTGGATTTTAACCTTTTCAAAACATGTCATCAAAATTCTAAAATTAGTCTTAATCAGGAAAAATTACTAATGATGTTCCATAAATTATTTTTTTAATTTTTTCAAAAAAGATTCGAATGAGCTAGTTTTTCTCTTCTTTTTTTCGGTTGAATTTTGAATTTTAAAGAGTCGAAATTGAAGATATACTATGTTTCAAAATTAATTGTCATGTTTTTCATGTTTTCTCCTCTTTTAAACCGATTAATTAAGTGTAAATATCATTAATTATTAATAATAACATAGAGTTAAAGGTAAATTGAGCAAATTGGCTATTTCTGGCAATTTATTTAAGTGTATCAAACTGGTAGCCCTTCGCATTAATCACTACCCAAGAAGTAGCTCTTGGTTTCAAAAAGGTTGGTGACCCCTGCTTTAATCATTGTGTCATTGTCTTCCTCCTGCGTACTAAAACCACCGAAATCCTCTTCGTCGGTGTCGGAGAAGAACAGGCCGTATATAAGCCGCACCCTTGTATAAGCCGCAGGGACCAGAACGAGGGGGAAAAGTAGCGGCTTATAGTCCGGAAATTACGGTATGTAGTGGATTGTCCAGAGCTTAAACAGCAACAAAAGTGAATTTAGTACAACAAGTTTATTTTCTCAGTCAAAAGTGCATAAGTTGGATTGTTTTGTCCCTGCAAACAAACGGCCGTCCTCCGGAGGACTCACAAAAAGCAATCTCTCTCGAGTCCCGGTCTCCTGCCTTTTTTATCTGTCTCTTGGTGCGTCACTCTGTTTTTTCTCGTGCGTCACTCTTGTGGTCTTCGACATGTTTGTTTTTGCAACATCCTTGGATCCCTTAATCATACTTAGACAATCAAAACATTCTGTAGACAGGTTGGCACGACTTAATATTCACTTTTGTCCCACACCCGGTTCATTCAATGGCACAGAATAGAAGAGAAATTAAACGAGCGTACATTCTTGACGGACATGAAATAGAGGTCAAAGGTCAGAAATTCTACTACAAGTACTTTAACTTTTAACTTAATGAGGACAGTGGTTTATTTTTTTTAATTTTTTTTTTACCAAGTACCACTATAATGACCAAAATTAAAATACAGTAGCGTAGTAGGCATAAGTATTCAATACAAAAAAGGCAGAGGTACAAAACCCAAAACCAGTGAAGTTGGCACGTTGTATAATTTGTGAATAAAAAAAGAATACAATGATTTGCAAATCCTTTTCAACTTGTATTCATTTGAATAGAGAGATATTTAATGTTCCAACTGAGAAACTTCATTTTTTTTTGTGCAAATAATCATTAACTTACAATTTAATGGGAGAAACACACTGCAAAAAAGTTGGCACAGGGACATTTTTACCACTGTGTTACATGGCCTTTCCTTTTAACAACACTCAGTAAAGGTTTGGGAACTGAGGAGACACATTTTTGAAGCTTCTCAGGTGGAATTCTTTCCCATTCTTGCTTGATGTACAGCTTAAGTTGTTCAACAGTCCGGGGGTCTCCCTTCTGCTATTTTAGGTGCCACACATTTTCAATGGGAGACAGGTCTGGACTACAGGCAGGCCAGTCTAGTACCCGCACTCTTTTACTATGAAGCCACGCTGTTGGAACACGTGGTTTGGCATTGTCTTGCTGAAATAAGCAGGGGCGTCCATGGTAACGTTGCTTGTATGGCAACATATGTTGCTCCAAAACCTGTATGTACCTTTCAGCATTAATGGCGCCTTCACAGATGTGTAAGTTACCCATGTCTTGGCCACTAATACACCCCCATACCATCACACATGCTGCCTTTTACACTTTGCGCCTAGAACCGAATGGTTCTTTTCCTCTTTGGTCCGGAGGACACGACGTCCACAGTTTCCAAAAACAATTTGAAATGTGGACTCGTCAGACCACAGAACACTTTTATACTTTGCATCAGTCCATCTTAGATGAGCTCGGGGCCCAGCGAAGCCGGCGGCGTTTCTGGGTGTTGTTGATAAATGGCTTTGGCTTTGCATAGTAGAGTTTTAACTTGCACTTACAGATGTAGCGACCAACTGTAGTTACTGACAGTGGGTTTCTGAAGTGTTCCTGAGCCCATGTGGTGATATCCTTTACACACTGATGTCGCTTGTTGATGCAGTACCGCCTGAGGGATGGAAGGTCACGGGCATTCAATGTTGGTTTTCAGCCTTGCTGCTTACGTGCAGTGATTTCTCCACATTCTCTGAACCCTTTGATGATATTACGGAGCGTAGATGGTGAAATCCCTAAATTCCTTGCAATAGCTGCTTGAGAAATGTTGTTCTTAAACACTTTTCTCACGCATTTGTTGACAAAGTGGTGACCCTCGCCCCGTCCTTGTTTGTGAATGACTGAGCATTTCACGGAAGCTGCTTTTACACCCAATCATGGCACCCACCTGTTCCCAATTAGCCTGTTCACCTGCGGAATGTTCCAAATAAGTGTTTGATGAGCATTCCTCAACTTTATCAGTCTTTTTTGCCACTTGTGCCAGCTTTTTGGAAACATGTTGCAGGCATCAAGTTCCAAATGAGCTAATATTTACAAAAAATAACATCGTTTTTTAGTTCAAATGTTAAGTATCTTATATTTGCAGTCTATTTAGTTGACTGGTTTTGGGTTTTGTATTTCATGAAATGGTTATTTGGCATAGTGGTGATATCAGAGCAATCACTTAGTGAAATGATTACCGTATCATCTCTTGTTATGAGTTATATTGAGCCATGTTAACATATTGAACATTTTCTTCTTTCAGTCGGAATATGTTTGGCGTTGGCGCCGCCCTCAATGTTGATTTGCACCACATTGATATTCTTGTCTGTCGGTAGCCGCACCGTCTCAGTCGTCAGGAGGCGAGAGGAATATGTTTTTGAGTTACTTTTATGGTCATTTTTGTGAGCCGCCTCGCACTTTACTGATGTTAAATTGGCCGCGTTACAGCGACGTGACCTTTTCTTCCCCAACCGCGTGGTGAGATATTGCTGGTGCACGCCGACTCTGCACAAGGCTTCATTTGGCCGTTTGCCCGCATTCAGAGCTGCACTTGAAGTCCGTCCACTTCGGACTACCACTGCAGTCGCGTGGTTTCCTGTGACACGCTGAACTGGTACTGTGCTTGTCAGAGCTCTGCAGGGAACATACGGGAGGCCAATTTGGACTAATGACACAATGGCTCTTCTTCTTCCCGGAACGAGCGTGCGCGTGTTCGTGGTCCATCCTGTTAGGGGCGATTGAAAAAGCAGATTGCTGAAGACGGTCCGGTTACGTGAACGTGCGAGAGGACAACATCTAATTGCTTTCCCTTTTTAACAACAACCACCTTCACCTGTTAATAGTCGTGAACCAGAACCGCTTGCTCACTCTCCTTTGTGAGGTCCGAATAAGGATTTTCCTCCAAGGATCCCACACCAGAAAGTGCCTTGGCTGTGTCCACATGGTCTGTTGCTCGCATTAGCCTGTGGAGATTCCACGAGGTGAAAGGTCGCCTCAGCTGTGCAGCTGTTTTTTTGTTGTTGTTTTTGTTGTTGTTTTTTTTTGCAGAAATGGCAAGATCTTAAAAGTTCTCTATGATGCAAAATTAACTTTTTAATGGCGTTTTGACAGTAGTAAGTGTTTAAAGCAGTGGTCCCCAAGCTACGGGCCGCGGGGCAGATACGGCCTGCGAAAGACCAGAGTAAAAAAAAAAAAACATATATATATATATATATATATATATATATATATATATTTTTAAATCATTATTATTAATTTTATTATTTTTATTATTTGTAATATTTAATTAAAAATTAATATATATTTATAGATATATATATATATATTTTTTTTTATTTTCATTTTTTATTTTTATTATTATTATTATTAATTTTATTATTTGTAATATTTAATTAAAAATTAATATATATATATATATATATATATATATATATATATATATATATATATATATATATATATATATATATATATATATATATATATATATATATATATATATATATATATATATATATTATTAATTTTATTATTTGTAATATTTAATTAAAAATTAATATATATATATATATATATATATATATATATATATATATATATATATATATATATATATATATATACACATATATATATATATGTATATATATATATATATATTAATTTTTTAATTAAATATTACAAATAATATATATATATATATATATATATATATATATATATATATATATATATATATATATATATATATATATATATATATATATATATATATATATATATATATATATTAATTTTTAATTAAATATTACAAATAAGGTTCGATCCCAGCTTCTGCCAACCTAGTCACTGCCATTGTGTCTAGAGATGTCCAATAATGGCTTTTTTACCGATATCAGATATTCCAATATTGTCCAACTTTTAATTACCGATTCCGATATCAAGCGATACCGATATATACAGTCGTGGAATGAACACATTATTAAGCCTAATTTTGTTGTGATGCCCCGCTGGATGCATTAAATAATGTAACAAGGTTTTCCAAAATAAATCAACTCAAGTTATGGAAAAAATAATGCCAACATGGCACTGCCATATTTATTATTGAAGTCACAAAGTGCATTATTTTTTTTAACATGCCTCAAAACAGCAGCTTGGAATTTGGGACATGCTCTCCCTGAGAGAGCATGAGGAGGTTGAGGTGGGCGGGGTTTGGGGGGGGGTAGGGGGTAGCGGGGGGTGTCTATTGTGGCGTCCCGGAAGAGTTAGTGCTGCAAGGGGTTCTGGCTATTTGTTCTGTTGTGTTTATGTTGTGTTACGGTGCGGATGTTATCCCGAAATGTGTTTGTCATTCTTGTTTGGTGTGGGTTCACAGTGTGGCGCATATTTGTAACAGTGTTAAAGTTGTTCATACGGTCACCCTCAGTGTGACCTGTATGGCTGTTGACCAAGTATGCATTGCATTCACTTGTGTGTGTGAAAAGCCGTAGATATTATGTGACTGGCAGTGCCTTTAAGGTTTATTGGCGCTCTGTACTTCTCCCTACGTCCGTGTACACAGCGGCCTTTTAAAAAGTCATACATTTTTACTTTTTGAAACCGATAGCGATAATTTCCGATATTACATTTTAAAGCATTTATCGGTTGATAATATCGGCAGCCTTCTATTATCGGACATCTCTAGTTGTGTCCTTGGGCAAGACACTTTACCCACCTGCTCCCAGTGCCACCCACACTGCTTTGAATGTAACCTTAGATATTGTCTTTCACTATGTAAAGCGCTTTGAGTCACTAGAGAAAAGCGCTATATAATTCACTTCCCCTCACTTTTTTAAACCATCCTTTCTAGTCCATCCATCAATCCATTGTCTACCGCTTGTTATTCTCGGGGTCTCTTAGTTCGCTCAGGCAAATCATATTGTCCAAAAATGCATTTTCCCATCGATAACGTGACATTATCACGCTCGGGCAAGTGCGCGCTCTTTCAGTCGATTAGTGCAAGAGGGGGGGGGGGGGGATTGCGAAATCGTAAAATAGATTCCGAGTGTAGAGTTTTTAAACATCAGTGGACATAGGACTTTTTTTGGATCAGTGTAAGGAGACGGCAGTTTGTCTAATCTGTAAAGATATATATATATATATATATATATATATATATATATATATATATATATATATATATATATATATATATATATATATATATATATATATATATATATATATATATATATATATATATATATATATGTATATATATATATATATATATATATATATATATATATATATATATATATATATATATATATATATATATATATATATATATATATATATATATATGTATATATATATATATATATATATATATATATATATATATATATATATATATATATATATATATATATATATATATATATATATATATATATATAAGCAGCACAAACAACCATTTCAACCAACGGTGTTAAATACACCGTCAAGAAGAAGTAAAAGTTGAAACTATGATTGAAGATGGTGTGTGGAATAGCTAAGTCCCTGGGTGAGTCACTCAGGTAATTACAGTAACGGCGGTGCAGGATGTTCTAAATGGACCTCACATTTAATTTTAACTTTTAATGAAAGTAGTTCAAAAATCAGTCATAATATTGACTTGAGATTGATAATTAAACAGTCCTCGAGGACTGAGTATATGTAGTGTAGAGATTCGGATCTACAAAGTGTTGGAATAATTGTGTGTAAGTTATCACAAAGACTTTCCATTCTGAGTTTCTAATGAACAGACAAGAAGCTGTCTCTGTTGCACCAAGCCAAACGCTTGGAAGATTCCGCTGTGTACGATAGAAACAGACGGGAGGGGTCATCCATTGTCCTCGAAAACCTGATCAAGCGGAATCCAGGACAAGCCCAAGTCCGAGGGATTTTCTTCTTTTGTCTTCAATGTGACCGAAAACAAGGACTGTTTACATACTCCCCATTCCTGTTGAGAAATGTGTTGTTGCGTAAACATTGAACATCTAAATAAAAGAGAAGACGAAAACCTTCTTCGTCAGAGCGTGGTGCAGGACTGTACAGAGAGTACAGTGGCCATGTCTCTCCTCAATTGAGTCCAAATTTAATTCTGTCTCTGTTTGATTCCTTGCCTTTTGTCTTGTTTAATAGATGTCATCAGTGTTTGAACCTGACACAAAGAAAGATGGCAGATAGTTTTAAAACGACAAGTTGAAGTTTGTACTTCTTCATGTAGGGGTCTGGCATCCTTGTGACATTTGGCCTGCAAGAAAAGATGGCGGAGAGCCTAAAAACCACAAGTTTCAATACTGACCTCTGCCAGTAGGAATCACAAATCATTATAACGATTGGACGACAAAAAACATAAATATAACCAATTTATTTGGTAGAATTAACCCAGCATTGCATTTAAAATGACCCAGCATTTGGGTTGAATATACAACCCATTTATCTGGGTTAAATAAGAAACCCATCTAGCTCATTTACCATGAATTGATTAACGTGGACCTCGACTTAAAGAAGTTGAAAAACTTATTGGGGTGTTACCATTTAGTGGTCAATTGTACGGAATATGTACTGTACTGTGCAATCTACTAATAAAAGTTTCAATCAATCAATCTGTGTGAATTTAACCCATCATTGGTTTGGTCCAATTGGTAACTAGCAGTTTTTAGAGTGTAAGTAGAGTAGGTTTGACAAAGCATAACTTAATTGCAATAGATCTTAAAAATGTTATAATAAATATCAAAATATTATGTTCCTGCACTGCAAAAAGGATGTAAAAACAACAGCAATGGGGCGGTATAGCTCGGTTGGTAGAGCGACCGTGGCAGTTACTTGAGGGTCCTGGGTTCGATTCCTGCTTCTCAAGATTCAAGATGCTTTATTATCGTCCACTCTTGAACATGTACAAGACACATAAGAACTGAAATGTCATTTTGGGCACAGTCCCACTAAGAGCAGACATACGTTACAGGGGGACAAGACGGGACCGCCAACGGATCAGCCACTTACAGCGCTCCTTTAAAAAGGTGGGAAAAAGGTGACATTGGGAAAGGGGGAAGAGTAAAAAAAATATCAGTCTAAGGCTGGACGCTCAGGAGGGGTCCAGACTGAGTCCAAGGAAAAAACCTCACATAGCATAGCACACATAAACATGGTACATGTAATCACAACAACTTGCAACAGAGGGGGGGGGGGGGGGGGGATTCTTGTGGGGCCCTGGAGGCCAGCCTGCTGCTATAAAGCGCTACTAGCCCTCCATAACCCCAAAGAGGAATTAAGCAGTGGTGAAGGCGTTGGTTGGGGAAGGGGCGGGTGCGTGCATGTATGCCCAATTAACTTGGGTGAGATGTTGAAATGTTTTTGTGGACTGGGGCCGACCTCAAAGTTCGACACCAGGTGTTGTTGAAAAAAGGGAGGTCAAAAGCGTCCATCGTTGAGGTGTCCTCGGGGGAGTTTTTCAGAACAGCCTGTTCCTGATAGCGTCAAGGCCATTCGAGGGAGTCAAATCCTAGATTAGGATGTTGTTTTCTTCGAGCAGTCAAAACAATGACTTGCCTGCTCTATGTGTCCGTGCTGGTTCCTCTCAAATTGAATTTAATTCTCCTTCTCAGCAAGCTTCTCCATGATGAGATCCATTTTGCGATTCAGTTCAGAAATCGCCACAGTCTGTGTTCCCACAGCCCGACCCAATCCTTCCATTGCGACGAACAGCCGTTGGGCTCCTTGAGTGCCATCGTCTTCTGAATTTAACAATACACCAGAGTAATGCCCAGCCCAATCAGTAGGTGCCCCGCGATCACGGTTTTAAATAGGTAAATGTCTTCCACGTCCTCAATGGAAAGGACTGTGAGGCACATGATTCTCCATTCATCCCAGGAATCTCTCACGTACCCCGCAGCAATGGTTCCATCAGGGCAGCCAGGCTCCCCCGAACGTCTTTTCCTTGTCGAAAAGACTTTGTCAATTGCGTCAAGAGTCCAGCTGATCATATCCATGTTTGATGTTTAGATTTGAGGACAGCGCAAAGAAAGAAGCTTCAAAAACGTTCGGACAAGACAAAACGAAGAAAGCAAGCAGTTTAATTACGGCAAGGTGGTCTTGCCGCTGGGCCTTAGGCCTGTCGCACCTCCACCGGTGCCTGTGGTGGACTGTGCACGGCAGGGACGTCCGCTTCCCTGAGGCAGGCCTAAACCTGACCGCATACCAGAAAAGGTTTTGCTGCACCTGGGGACCACCTCTCATTGATGTTTCGCCCCTTAGCCCAGAACATCTCCCGGTGGCGGGGCAGTGAACAGGGACGTCTCCCTGACACCCCCTGCAGCAAAACCTACTTGGATGTTGCCACCCAAGCCTTGTCGCGTCGTTTGAGCCAGAGCCAGTGGCTAGATTTCTCTGCTACTTCTGAAAGCTCCTTGGTGGATCTGCTCAGGGTGGCTCCACGTAGTCCCAGGTACTTGAGCAGGCGTGGTGTTGTTCTGCCCACAAAGCCTCTGGCTCCCACCTCCACCGGATACAGTCTCACCCTCCATCCACTTTCTCTGCACTCCGCGACCAGGTCTGCATACTTTGCCTTCTTTCTCTCGTAGGAGGCTTCCAGTCCCTCCTCCCATGGCACTGTCAGCTCAATCAGTACTACTGACTTCAGAGCTGCAGACCACAGCACCACATCTGGTCTTAAGGTGGTGCTGCATATCTCTTGTGGGAACTGGAGCTGCCTACCCAGGTCCACTTCCATCTTCCACGCCGCCCCTGGTGTTAATAGCTTGGCGGGTGGTGTCTTGCTGGAATGTGTCGCAGGTTCCCCTGCCTTAGGAAGTGGATCCTGCTTTGGCTTTCTGCTGGACTCTGGTTGTTTGCCTCCTGCCGACAGAAAACTGTCATCCTAGTCACTGCCGTTGTGTCTTTGGGCAAGACACGCCACCCACGATGGTTTAAATGTAACTTAGATAATGGGTTTCACTATGTAGAGCGCTTTGAGTCATTAGAGAAAAGCGCTATATAAATATAATTTACTTCACTTCACAGTCAATGTGCGAGTTAAGTATTGCTTGCGCAGGGAATTTCAGTCAACATGTAAACAACAATTATATTTAGCCAGAAAGTGCTCTATTATTACCAGCCTTTCACAAATAATGTGGCTAGCAACATAAAATGATGTGGCGGACCACATTAAACAGCCAGATCTGGCCCCCGATCCTTGAGTTTGTCACCTGAGGCCTCTGACTTAATACATTTAATTCGTATATTTGTATTAACAGATTAGTGAAAATCATAAGTCCATGGTGACAAACAGATACTTAAGTATTTTTTGAAAAAAATAATGCTTGGAATATGTTGTTGCACAATCAGACAATGTTAATATTTAGAACACCGGGATATCAAACTCAAGGCCCAGGGGCCAGACGTGGTCCGCCACTTCATTTTGTTTGGCCCTCAAAAGCCTGCCAATAACATGTATCAATAAAGTACGGTAACTTTTCTTACTAAATGTATTCTTTAATAACAAAAAAATACATGTACTCCATGTAATCGCAAATTATGTGAATTTAAATGTCGTCTAATTATGCCAAAAATATATTATCAAACATTCAAACCATTTTTTAAATATAAATAAATACTAATAATAATGATTTCAAAGTGAGTTATCCATCAAAGTGTGCAATGTCAAAGTAGCAATAGATTTCATGGTAAAATTGTAAAATTTACAGTGATTTTTACAGCATTTTTCTCTAAATGAAAACAAACCTGTACTTTTTTTTACTGTAATAAACTGTGGTGCCGTTTTGCAATTTACAGTAAAACACCGAAAAATCTACACTTGTTGATTTGCGGTAAAAACAAACAAAAAACAAACAGTCGGCTCAGGTGCCAAAATTTTACTGTAAAATTGCAGTTCTTTTTATTTAGAGTAAAAAAACAAATGCAAATTTTCCAACTAAATTCTGGCAACTGAACTGCCTTTTTTTTTTTTTAACCATCAAAACAGCAGTACTGGTTTTCCATTTACAGTAATATACGCTACATTTTGAGGTGAAATTATCGCAACTTACCATATTTTTTTTACTTTTTTTTTTTTTTTAAATGTACTAATAAAATTCATTAAAAAATGGTGTAATAATAGTATTCAGTGTTAGACGCGGCACTCTGGGGCCAAACACAACTGCGACGTGGCCCTCAGTGAAAACCACTTTGACACCTCTGCTTTAGAAGATATGCAGTATATTTTTCCGTCATGATTAAAAGAACAAATGCATCTAGTCAGAAAGATGAAGTCCTTTATTTCCAGGAAGTTGCAGGCCTTTTTAAATGAAGTGGCCGGCCAGATCCTGGCTTTCGGGCCTTGAGTTTGACATCCGTGCGCTAAGGAATATTGAAAATTTGGATGTAGTATTACTATATAAAGTTGTACTATTCAAGAGAATACATTAAGATGAGGACTAGATTTACATGTTACAATTAAAACCTTCATAAAAGCACCTTCAATGTGACGATCTGTCACTTTCACGTCAGGTCGTGTTTCCTTGGTTGGTGTTTACTTCCTGTCAGCGCTTTTATTTTGGTTCCATTTCCTGTTTGGCTCCCTGAGTGCTGTTTCCCCTCACCCTGCTGCTGATTAGCAACCTGTTGTCAATCAGCTGGCTGCTATTTATGCCTGCCTCGCCCTCTAGTCAGGGCTCGGCGATTGGTTTCCTGGTATCCTGTTTCCTGGTACCTGTTTTCCCTGCATTTGCTTTTGACATTAAAGTCAGATTACGACATTCAGGTCACTGGCTATTTCTTTTATCGAACTTTCTAAAAAATAAAAAAAAATCACCTAAATTACGACTTTAATCTTAATCTTTAATAATCTTTCGTTTGATTATATTCTCGTAATATTACACTATAATTAAAACGTTCTATGTTTCCTTTCTTTGCAGGCCCCGAACGTTTTTTTTCTGCAGAAGTCGATGACGTGCGTAAGCAAAAGTGACGTGCCTGTTAATGTCAAATTAAAAGTGAGTGAAACAACATGCACGCTAATTAAAAAAACAGCCAGCATCGCCGCGCTCCGTTCTCCGTTCATTCTGGAACGTTGATTGGAAATATAATTGAGTTGGTACGAGCAGGATCCATCCAGGGAGCTGCATGTCCTGCTTGTCGTCAGGAAGTAAATTATGCTGCAGTATTGTGTAAACATTTTCACTTTCAACAAACTTGCGTCCATTTTGCTCCCGAGAGAAATTAAATCCATGTAGCATGAGCACAATGAAAGCAAGTGATACGTGTTTTGTTGTGAAATATGTCAGGGACAGACGGGGAAGGAGATTTTTACAACAAAGTTCTAAAGCTTAGTGATATATCAGATATATCAGATGGTAGGTGGGTTTATTTTTACCCTTCACGGTCATATCTAGCTGTGTTTGTTGCATTTTTGTTGCGTTTCGCTTGATTGTAAAATATGTGGATGTAGAGGGGGTGTGACGTTCATATGTTGTCAATATTCAGTGTTTTATCATTCATAGTTAATATTGTAAATCCCACATTCTTTATTTTCATGTACAAACCCCGTTTCCATATGAGTTGGGAAATTGTGTTACATGTAAATATAAACGGAATACAATGATTTGCAAATCCTTTTCAAGCCATATTCAGTTGAATATGCTACAAAGACAACATATTTGATAATCAAACTGATAAACTTTTTTTTTTTGCAAATAATCATTAACTTTAAAATTTGATGCCAGCAACACGTGCCAAAGTAGTTGGGAAAGGGCATGTTCACCACTGTGTTACATGGCCTTTCCTTTTAACAACACTCAGTAAAGGTTTGGGAACTGAGGAGACACATTTTTGAAGCTTCTCAGGTGGAATTCTTTCCCATTCTTGCTTGATGTACAGCTTAAGTTGTTCAACAGTCCGGGGGTCTCCCTTCTGCTATTTTAGGTGCCACACATTTTCAATGGGAGACAGGTCTGGACTACAGGCAGGCCAGTCTAGTACCTGCACTCTTTTACTATGAAGCCACGTTGATGTAACAGCATTGTCTTGCTGAAATAAGCAGGGGCGTCCATGGTAACGTTGCTTGGATGGCAACATATGTTGCTCCAAAAGCTGTATGTACCTTTCAGCATTAATGGTGCCTTCACAGATGTGTAAGTTACCCATGTCTTGGGCACTAATACACCCCCATACCATCACACATGCTGGCTTTTACACTTTGCGCCTAGAACAATCCGGATGGTTCTTTTCCTCTTTGGTCCGGAGGACACGACGTCCACAGTTTCCAAAAACAATATGAAATGTGGACTCGTCAGACCACAGAACATTTTTCCACTTTGTATCAGTCCATCTTAGATGAGCTCAGGCCCAGCGAAGCCGACGGCGTTTCTGGGTGTTGTTGATAAACGGTTTTCGCCTTGCATAGGAGAGTTTTAACTTGCACTTACAGATGTAGCGACCAATTGTAGTTACTGACAGTGGCTTTCTGAAGTGTTCCTGAGCCCATGTGGTGATATCCTTTACACACTGATGTGGCTTGTTGATGCAGTACAACCTGAGGGATGGAAGGTCACGGGCTTAGCTGCTTACGTGCAGTGATTTCTCCAGATTCTCTGAACCCTTTGATGATATTACGGAGCGTAGATGGTGAAATCCCTAAATTCCTTGCAATAGCTGCTTGAGAAAGGTTTTTCTTAAACCGTTCAACAATTTTCTCACGCATTTGTTGACAAAGTGGTGACCCTCGCCCCATCCTTGTTTGTGAATGACTGAGCATTTCATGGAATCTACTTTTATACCCAATCATGGCACCCACCTGTTCCCAATTAGCCTGTTCACCTGTGGGATGTTCCAAATAAGTGTTTGATGAGCATTCCTCAACTTTATCAGTATTTATTGCCACCTTTCCCAACTTCTTTGTCACGTGTTGCTGCCATCAAATTATAAAGTTAATGATTATTTGCAAAAAAAAAAAAATGTTTATCAGTTTGAACATCAAATATGTTGTCTTTGTAGCATATTCAACTGAATATGGCTTGAAATGATTCCGTTTATATTTACATCTAACACAATTTCCCAACTCATATGGAAACGGGGTTTGTACGTTAGATCAGGAAAAAAACAGAGGTTATATCATCCCTACAAGCCTGTTTCGCAGGTTTTCCTGCTCTTCAGGGGATTTTCTCCAGTTTTTCCTGACCTAACATATATATGTATACATAGATAGATAGATATACCGGCCCCCAGACACATTTTTTTCTTAAAATTTGGCCCCCCCAAGTCAAAATAATTGCCCAGGCCTGCTGTAGAATAAAGTGAGCCTGCAGGTGCTTGTGTGGCATGAAAAGGGAACAGTTAGAATATTCACATCGTTTTGAAGTATTGGTAGCGGTGGTCATTATGCACATGCTGCGCCTCCACCAAACCCCACTCATTAAAAGTTTATCAAGCAGTGCTAGTCAATGAGTTAAAACATTTTTTTTAAAAAGCCAGAGCCTGTCAACTCATTGTCCAGCACAGCTCTTAAGGCATGGGGAAGTGAGGTTTACACAACGTACTGCCACAAAGACATGCAAGCCAGCATCTGTCACATACGACCCAGGCTGGAAGAATTCTGGACTCACAATGCTCGCTCTTCATGTGCCCATGCGGTCACCTGGTGTTTCTGGACGTGTGTTTCATGTGTTGAGGCGACACGTTCGCCTCCGCTTGGTTCCACACCGCCCAAGCCAGTGAGCGTCCACACCGCCCAAACCAGTGAGCGTCCACACCGCCCAAACCAGTGAGCGTCCACACCGCCCAAGCGTCCACGTACTCCAGTCGAGACTTAGAAAGGAAAACATTGAAAGTGACG
>NC_084734.1:88342078-88371318 GCF_033978785.1 Entelurus aequoreus | reverse complement strand
TATGTGATACACACCTTTAAGAGGAAAACAAGCACATGAGTGTACAATTTGAGTAAGATTAGTTAACAAAAAACATGGGCCCTGGTAAGCAAAACCTCTTTGCAGGGGCACGGGAGTGACCTAAAAGTAAGTGACAATTTGTCTCATGATTATAATAAAATATGTAGTTTATCTGTGTTACATAAACCATAGCATTTTAAGCATCCTCACTCAAAGGCTATTACAGAAGTGTACAAGTGGTTTTCACTGAGGGCCACATGGCAGTTATGTTTTTATGCTTTTAACAGTGAATACTATTATTACACAACTTTTTAATGCATTTTATTCGTAGATTTTAAAATGTATAAAAATATGGTAAGTTGCAATCATTTCACCTTAAAATGTAGTGTATATAACTGTAAATGGAAAAACAGCTGTTTTTAATGGTAAGGATAAAAAGGTAGTTCAGTTGCCAGAATTTTAAATAATAAATAAACAAAACTGCAATTTTACTGTAACATTTTGGCACCTGAGATGCCAGTTTGTTTGCTTTTTTTTTTTTTTTTTTTTTTTTAACCGCAAATCAACAACTGTAGATGTTTCGGTGTATTACTGCAAATGCCAAAACGCACCACAGTTTTTTACAGTAAAAAAAAGATTTTTTTTTTTCATTTATTGAAAAATGCTATTTCACAATTTTACCATTGAATCTATTGCTACATTTACATTGCACAATTTGATGGATAACTTGCTTTGAAATCATTATTATTAGTATTTATTTCTAGTTAAAAATTGGTTTGAATGTTTGATGATATATTTTTGCGTAATTAGAGCATATTTAAAGGCCTACTGAAAGCCACTACTAGCGACCACGCAGTCTGATAGTTTATATATCAATGATGACATCTTAACATTGCAACACATGCCAATACGGCCGGGTCAACTTATAAAGTGACATTTTAAATTTCCCGCTAAACTTCCGCTTGAAAACGTCTCGGTATGATGACGTATGCGCGTGACGTAGCCAGTGAAACAGAAGTATCGGTACCCCATTGAATCCAATACAAAATAGCTCTGTTTTCATTTCATAATTCCACAGTATTCTGGACATCTGTGTTGGTGAATCTTTTGCAATTTGTTTAATGAACAATGGAGACTGCAAAGAAGAAAGTTGTAGGTGGGATCGGTGTATTAGCGGCTGGCTGTAGCAACACAACCAGGAAGACAGAGATGGATAGCAGACGCGCTAGCCGGCGAACTCACCTTAACTTCCTCCGTCTCGCCGACCGCATCTGTGATCGGGTGAATACCTTCGTCGCACCGTCGATCTCTGGAACGCAGGTGAGCACGGGTGTTGATGAGCAGATTGGCGTAGGTGGAGAGCTAATGTTTTTAGCATAGCTCTGTGAGGTCCGGTTGCTAAGTTAGCTTCAATGGCGTCGTTAGCAACAGCATTGTTAATCTTCGCCAGCCTGGAAAGCATTAACTGTGTATTTACATGTCCATGGTTTATTAGTATTGTTGATTTTCTATCTATCCTTTTAGTCAGGGATTTATCTCTTTTGTTTCTATATGCAGTTAAGCACGATGCTATCACGTTAGCTCCGTACCTAAAGTGTTTCGTCGATGTATTGTCGTGGAGATAAAAGTCACTGTGAATGTCCATTTCGCGTTCTTGACTCTCATTTTCAAGAGGATATAGTATCCCAGGTGGTTTAGAATACAAATCCGTGATCCACAATAGAAAAAGGAGAGAGTGTGGAATCCAATGAGCCAGCTTGTACCTAAGTTACGGTCAGAGCGAAAAAAGATATGTCTTGCACTGCAATCTAGTCCGTCACTCTAACGTTCCTCATCCACAAATCTTTCATCCTCGCTCAAATTAATGGGGTAATCGTCGCTTTCTCGGTCCGAATCGCTCTAGCTGCATTGAAAATAGGAAAATATGAGGAGGCGAACAACTGACTACGTCACGCTACTTTTTTTTATCAGAGACCAAAAGTTGCGAACTTTATCGTCGTTGTTCTGTACTAAATCCTTTCAGTTGTGAAAAATTTAAAATAAATAAATAAATAAATACATTTTTTTTTATAAAGAAATACAATCATGTGTGCTTACGGACTGTATCCCTGCAGACTGTATTGATCTATATTGATATATAATGTATATATTGTGTTTTTTATGTTGATTTAATTAAAAAAAAAAAAAAAAATATTTATATATATATATATATATATATATATATTTCTTGTGCAGCCCGGTACCAATCGGCCCGGTGGTTGGGGACCACTGATATACAGTATCTCCTGTACATGACATACATGAACACAGACATGCAAGACACCCGGTCAGCCCACCAATATCATGTTTTTATTTGTGTTCAGTCTACATGCCACCCTCTCATACTTGCAATCCACAGCTGCCAAACAGTTTCCGAGAAGTTTCCGTCACCGACGTTTGTCTGTGACCGTGAAGCGGGACCATTTAGCCTTAACATCTGACTGACAGAGCGTGCCAGGGATGATACATGGCTCACAGCCCCATGACTCACTCTATCTCAATCTGTGACCCCGGAGGCTGGCGGCCTCGTCGTATACACTCATGGATGTACTGACGGATCACTGCAAGGGTAATTAACAGTGTTTTAGAGGCTGTCAGGGTACACTGACTCTGGATGAACACCAACACTGGGATTTTTTTTTAACACCTTCCCCCACATGCCCTCATGGAGCGGAGTCTTACTCTGTATTTCCTCAAATACTGACCTCGGCTGTGGCTCGGTTATTTATGGTGCCACGATCTAGGTAATTTTCCTCCAAAGTGGGACAGTAAACCAGTCATCGCACCGAGTCGGTTTGCTACACTCATATTTGGTACGATCAGGAACGAAACACAAGATAAACAACGCAATTTGTTATTGTTGTAGCCAGACCTGTGTGTTTACTTCCGTACCTGACGGCTTCGGCTGCAACTGTTGCCTTCTTCAGAGGTTGTCACCGAAACCGTCAGGTATGGAAGTATACACACAGGTCTGGCTATATATATATTTATATACACTACCGTTCAAAAGTTTGGGGTCACATTGAAATGTCCTTATTTTTGAAGGAAAAGCACTGTACTTTTCAATGAAGATAACTTTAAACTAGTCTTAACTTGAAAGAAATACATTCTATACATTGCTAATGTGGTAAATGACTATTCTAGCTGCAAAGGTCTGCTTTTTGGTGCAATATCTACATAGGTGTATAGAGGCCCATTTCCAGCAACTATCACTCCGGTGTTCTAATGGTACAATGTGTTTGCTCATTGGCTCAGAAGGCTAATTGATGATTAGAAAACCCTTGTGCAATCATGTTCACACATCTGAAAACAGTTTAGCTCGTTACAGAAGCTACAAAACTGACCTTCCTTTGAGCAGATTGAGTTTCTGGAGCATCACATTTGTGGGGTCAATTAAACGCTGAAAATGGCCAGAAAAAGAGAACTTTCATCTGAAACTCCACAGTCTTTTCTTGTTCTTAGAAATGAAGGCTATTCCACAAAATTGTTTGGGTGACCCCAAACTTTTGAACGGTAGTGTATCTATCTATCTATCTATCTATCTATCTATCTATCTATCTATCTATCAATCACAGGGGTCGGCAACCCGCGGCTCTAGAGCCGCATGCGGCTCTTCTGCGCCGCCCTAGTGGCTCTCTGAAGCTTTTTAAAAAATGTATGAAAAATGGAAAAAGATGAGGGGAAAAAATATATATTTTTTGTTTTAATATAGTTTCTGTAGGAGGACAAACATAACACGAACCTCCCTAATTGTTATAAATCACACTGTTTGTATTAAACATGCTTCACTGATTCGAGTATTTGGCAAGCGCCGTTTTGTCCTACTAATTTTGGCGGTCCTTGAACTCACCTTAGTTTTTTTTACATGTATAACTTTCTCCGACTTTCTTGGACGTGTTTTATGCCACTTTTTTTCAGTCTCATTTTGTCCACCAAACTTTTAACGTTGTGCGTGAATGCACAAAGGTGAGTTTTGTTGATGTTATTAACTTGTGTGGAGTGCTAATCAGACATATTTGGTCACTGCATGACTGCAAGCTAATCGATGCTAACATGCTATTTAGGCTAGCTATATGTACATATTGCATCTTTATGCCTCATTTGTAGCTATATTTGAGCTCATTTAGTTTCCTTTAAGTCATCTGAAGTCAATGTATATCTCATGACACACTATCTGTATGTAATATGGCTTTTAATTTGTTGCGGCTCCAGACAAATTTGTTTTTGTATTTTTGCTCCAATATGGCTCTTTCAACATTTTGGGTTGCCGACCCCTGATCTATCATAACAAAATGTGGGAAAAGTTAAGTGCCGTGAATACTTTCCGGATGAGCTGACATGGTACTCACTTCAGTAACTAGAAGCCCCCCTTTCAGTGTCAAAAGACGGCATGAAAATGTGCACTGTGTAAAACTTCCCCCAAACCCCTGAATTCTATACACACCTCTTACAATTTAAGTGGGGAAAAAAAGCTTTATTTTGTAAATACGCTGGCAAGTGTGACCTTCGCTGCTTCATTAGCCCGCTCGTGCTTTCAACTTCCACTTTTTATTTTATTTGTTTCCCTCCCAAGCCGTGGGAGAAAACATGCAGGGGGGGGGGGGGGGGGGGGGGATCTAGTTTGCAACACAACAAAGGTCAGCGGCCGTGTGTTTATCCCCCAACCTGCCAGGCTGGCTGACAGCGGTGGCGACACGAGACGGACGGCCGCGAGATGTGGAAAGATGTCTGGAGGTGGGGAAAAAAATCAAAATCAGATAAAATAAGCATGTGAATCACAGTGTGGCTGTGACACACTCACACAGACGCATGAGTCCTCTCCCACTCTCCTGCAATACCGCAACAATAGCCTGGGACACACACACACACACACACACACACACACACACACACACACACACACACACTGTACATGTAAATAAGAGTAAGCTATGGGATAAGGCGACGGTATCAAAATCGGGTCACGGGTGAAATATGTGCAAGCCCAAATCCCAAAAGGAAAGATTGCTTTTACAAAGCACCTGCAGCCTCTGATATTTTTTTTATTTATTTATTTTTTTGCAGCACCTCAGGCCATTTATTCCTGGAACATTACATAACATAGCACCGAGTTGTGCACATATCCAGCCTTCTTAGAGAGAGAGAGAGAGAGAGAAACAAGACGGTAAGAGGATTGAGGCAGGGAGAGAAATGTTGTGTTTGTACAGTTTATCCATCCACTCCGCAGTCATCGCCTTTTCATCCAGTTTCCAACCAGTCGCTGGTCTGATGGTGATTTATGGCGTTTGTTAAAGGCCTACTGAAAGCCACTACTAGCGACCACGCAGTCTGATAGTTTATATATCAATGATGAAATCTTAACATTGCAACACATGCCAATACGGCCGGGTTAACTTATAAAGTGACATTTAAAATTTCCCGGGAAATATCCGGCTGAAACGTCTCGGTATGATGACGTATGCGCGTGACGAAGTCCGAGTAACGGAAGTTATGGTACCCCGTAGAATCCTATACAAAAAGCTCTGTTTTCATTTCATAATTCCACAGTATTCTGGACATCTTTTGCAATTTGTTTAATGAACAATGAAGGCTGCAAAGAAGACAGTTGTAGGTGGGATCGGTGTATTAGCAGCTGGCTGTAGCAACACAACCAGGAGGACTTTGTTGGAGTGCTAGCCGCGCTAGCCGCCGACCTCACCTTGACTTCCTACGTCTCCGGGCCGCCAAACGCATCGGGTGAAGTCCTTCGTCCTTCTGCCGATCGCTGGAACGCAGGTGAGCACGGGTGTTGATGAGCAAATGAGGGCTGGCTGGCGTAGGTGGAGAGCTAATGTTTTTAGCATAGCTCTGTGCGGTCCAGTTGCTAAGTTAGCTTCAATGGCGTCGTTAGCAACAGCATTGTTAACCTTCGCCAGCCTGGAAAGCATTAACCGTGTATTTACATGTCCACGGTTTAATAGTATTGTTGATTTTCTATCTATCCTTCCAGTCAGGGGTTTATTTTTTTTGTTTCTATATGCAGTTAAAGCACGATGCTATCACGTTAGCTCGTAGCTAAAGCATTTCGCCGATGTATTGTCGTGGAGATAAAAGGCACTGAATGTCCATTTTGCGTTCTCGACTCTCATTTTCAAGAGGATATAGTATCCCAGGTGGTTTAAAATACAAATCCGTGATCCACAATAGAAAAAGGAGAGAGTGTGGAATCCAATGAGCCAGCTTGTACCTAAGTTACGGTCAGAGCGAAAAAAGATACACCCTGCACTGCCTCTCTAGTCCTTCACTCTAACATTCCTCATCCACGAATCTTTCATCCTCGCTCAAATTAATGGGGTAATCGTCGCTTTCTCGGTCCGAATCTCTCTCGCTCCATTGTAAACAACGGGGAATTGTGAGGAATACTAGCTCCTGTGACGTCACGCTACTTCCGCTACAGGCAAGGCTTTTTTTTATCAGCGAGCAAAAGTTGCGAACTTTATCGTCGATTTTCTCTACTAAATCCTTTCAGCAAAAATATGGCAATATCGCGAAATGATCAAGTATGACACATAGAATGGATCTGCTATCCCCGTTTAAATTAAAAAAAATCATTTCAGTAGGCCTTTAAGGTATTAGTACCCACTGGTGAACGGCATCAATCAGAGCTGGTCAAATACACGCTAGCACGTCCACCCGTGACTGATATGGCTCGTCATGATTGTATTGATGAGATTGTGTGGGTTTCGTGCCGCGCCAGATTGGGCTCCGAAACGAATGCCGTGGCTTTGTCACAAACATGACAAACCAGAATTATGCATCACTTTGGCCTTTTCAGCCATGACTATTATAAGTGGCGTGCAGCCGACTACTTTGGAGTTGAACTGCCTTTCACTGGAATGTATGTAAATATATACAGTACAGGCCAGAACTGTGGACACACCTTCTCATTTCAATGCCTTTTCTTTATTTTCATGACTATTTACATTGTAGATCAGGCCTGGGCAATTATTTTGACTCGGGGGGCCACATTTAGAGAAAAAAATGTGTCTGGGGGCCGGTATGTCTATATTTAGGAACGCTAATACAAAAAAACGTTATGACAGACCGCCTTAAAAAACGTAATGGAATTTTACATTTTTCTATGAACGATAAAACACGGAATATTGACAAAATATGTACACTACCGTTCAAAAGTTTGGGGTCACATGGAAATGTCCTTATTTTTGAAGGAAAAGCACTGTACTTTTCAATGAAGATAACTTTAAACTAGTCTTAACTTGAAAGAAATACACTCTATACATTGCTAATGTGGTAAATGACTATTCTAGCTGCCAATGTCTGCTTTTTGGTGCAATATCTACATAGGTGTATAGAGGCCCATTTCCAGCAACTATCATTCCAGTGTTCTAATGGTACAATGTGTTTGCTCATTGGCTCAGAAGGCTAATTGATGATTAGAAAACCCTTGTGCAATCATGTTCACACATCTGAAAACACTTTAGCTCCTTACAGAAGCTACAAAACTGACCTTCCTTTGAGCAGATTGAGTTTCTGGAGCATCACATTTGTGGGGTCAATTAAACGCTCAAAATGGCCAGAAAAAGAGAACTTTCATCTGAAACTCCACAGTCTATTCCTGTTCTTTGAAATGAAGGCTATTCCACAAAATTGTTTGGGTGACCCCAAACTTTTGAACGGTAGTGTATGTCACACCCCCTTTCGATCGACATATTTTACAATCAAGTGAAACGCAACAAAAATGCAAAAAACAGTGAAATATGAACGCGAAGGGTACAAAATAAACCCACCTACAATCTGATACATCTGATATTTGCTGAATTCCCCCCAGGGATCAATAAAGTACATTTGTCAACCTATTCAAACCATTCCAACATCAACACATTCCACTCATCCTGGACATTCAAACTAACACTTTCCCAAGTTTCAAACCAAATTCCGGTTTTCCTGCAAATTCCAAAAATTTCCTATTCACCCAAATTTCCCAGAATTCCAAGTTTTCCGGGACATTTTTCCCATCCAAAATGAATTGGCCATTTTTCAAACTTCCACCATTTCCACATTTTTCATTCACATTTTTAATTCAAACAATTCTACCTTCAACTTATTTCACTCATCCTGGACATTCAAACTATCTTTTTTCCAAGTTCAAAAAAATTCCAGGAATTGCCAGAATTCCCGGTTTTCCAAACCCTATTTCCACCCCTTTTTTCTGTCGACTACTCTTTCCACATTTTTCAACCCACTTTTTTAACCGTTCCACCGTCAAAACATTCCTCTTAGTCAGGACAAAAAAGAAAGTTGTTTTTTGAACTGGAAAAATTCCCGGTTTTCCTGAAATTCCAGGAATTCCATAATACCATTTCTCAATTAAAATGTTACTACTTCAACATTTCTCGACCGATTTGAAAAATCCACCACCAACACCAACTCATCCAGAAGATTCAATTTTTTTTCCCATTTTCCAAAAATTCCCGCTTTTCCCGAAAACCCCAAATTTCCATGAAATTCCCATTGAAATGAATGGAACATTCTTCAAAGTACCACAACTCCCACATTTTTTTTTGTCCGATTCAAGCAGTTCCAACTTCAAAATATTCAGCCTGTTCAGAAATTCAAAACAACCATTTTTCCACGTTCAACAAATTTCCAGGAATTCCTTTTTTTTCTCCTAACCTTTTTTTTGCATACATGTGTCAGTATAATTACTTAATTACTATTTCATCAACTGAATGTTTAATTGCGTCTTATCGAAATCAGTTGATAGGTTTTATGATGTAGGAATTTTCTAAACAAAATTGTTTTTTGAACTGGAAAAATTACCGGTTTTCCTGAAATTCCAGGAATTCCATAATACCATTTCTCAATTAAAATGTTACTACTTCAACATTTCTCGACCGATTTGAAAAATCCAACACCAACACCAACTCATCCAGAAGATTCAATTTTTTTTTTTTTACCATTTTCCAAAAAATTCCCAAATTTCCATGAAATTCCCATTGAAATGAATGGAACATTCTCCAAAGTTCCACAATTCCCACATTTTTTTTATCCGATTCAAGCCGTTCCAACTTCAAAATATTCAGCCTGTTCAGAAATTCAAAACAACCATTTTTCCACATTCAACAAATTTCCAGGAATTCCTTTTTTTTCTCCTAACCTTTTTTTTGCATACATGTGTCAGTATAATTACTTAATTACTATTTCATCAACTGAATGTTTAATTGCGTCTTATCGAAATCAGTTGATAGGTTTTATGATGTAGGAATTTTCTAAACAAAGTTGTTTTTTGAACTGGAAAAATCCCCGGTTTTAATGAAATTCCAGGAATTCCATATTACCATTTCTCAATTAAAATGTTACTACATCAACATTTCTCGACCGATTTGAAAAATCCAACACCAACACCAACTCTTCCAGAAGATTCCATTTTTTTTTTTAACATTTTCCAAAAAATTCCCAAATTTCCATGAAATTCCCATTGAAATGAATGGAACATTCTTCAAAGTTCCACAATTCCCACATTTTTTTTATTCGATTCAAGCCGTTCCAACTTCACAATATTCTTTTTTTTTTTTAATTATTATTATTATTTTTTAATAATGTCCTGCCCAGCTTCTCGGGCAAATCATATAGCAGATGTAGATGCCCATATCGGCTGTTCACATTTACTTTACAAAAGAGAAGTGTAGGATACTTCTCTTGTTGCCTTATTTGTATTTTGACTTTATTAAATGTATTTATATTATCATTTGGTGCAGCCGGGCCGGAGCAGGAGGGGATAGAAAGAGAGAAAAAGGAAGACAGAGGGGGGAATTGTGGGGACAAGAGGGGGATTAGACAGAGAGACAAAAACAACAACAGCAAACACAACAACAACAACAACAACAGAGCAACATCAGCAAATACGACATGTACAAATATGATGGTAAAAGTAATAGCAAATAAGCAGTTAGCGAAAATTAAAAAAAAAACAAAACAGAAATGACAATGAGCATTATTACACTAAAAATGGAGCAATATGAATACCAATAGAAATAGTGCTATTGATAATAAACAATACCAGTACTTTACCTTTATTATCAACAATACAATTGTTCAAATGCAACAATACATATACGTAATGATAACTTGAGATACGAAAGAATGCAGAAAAATGGAGGGGAAGAAAGAGAAGCAACCTTATCCTTGTAGATTGTTATAGTAACAATAGGTTAAGCTTTGTCAGTGTGCCATGTGTTATACCCAGTTTACCCTAGGGCAACAACGTTAATATATGTTTGATGAAACGTGATTATGTGCATGAGTGTATGTGTGCATATGTACTTGTATATGTACAGTATGTGTATGTGTGTGCTTGTACAGTGAATGTATATGTACAGTATGTGTATATGTGTGTACAGCGAATGTATATGTACAGTATGTGTATACAGTATGTGTGTTTGAACAGTGAATGTATATGTACAGTATGTGTAAATGTGTGTTTGTACAGTGAATGTATATGTACAGTATATGTATGTGTGTGTTTGTACAGTGAATGTATGTGTAGTATGTGTATGTGTGTGTTTGTACAGTGAATGTATATGTACAGTATGTGTATATGTATGTTTTTACAGTGAATGTATATGTACAGTATGTGTATACAGTATGTTTGTATAATGAACTTCACAATATTCAGCCTGTTCAGAAATTCAAACAACCATTTTTCCATGTTCAACAAATTTCCAGGAATTCCTTGTTTTTTCTCCCAAACCTTTTTTCCAACCTTTTTTTTAGTGCGATGACTGGTACAATGTAGCATGGTTTTTTTTTCTCTCCAGAAAATGTTGGTTGAACTTCCAGTTGCACCACTTTGAGGCATGCAAATGCATACATGTGTCAGTATAATTAGTTAATTACTATTTCATCAACTGAATGTTTAATTGCGTTTTATCAAATTTTCTAAGCGTGTCAATACTTTTTTTTTTTTTTTCCTATTTAAGAATACATGAAGCGCATGATGTTAAACATACTGTGCAATATCATCCATAACTTGCAGTATATTGTGACAAAAGCCACTTCCAGCTTCAAAGATATTAGACAATACAAATGAAGAGTTTGCATTTCTTTGTTCCTTAGTAAATTAATTGAAACTCCCGTGCACAAGTAAGACTCCTCGTTTTGTTTCTTTTGACCGCAAGCTTTTGAAATCTTTGAGAGCCTTAATTAAAGCTTAGACAAGATTGCTGCCCCATCTGCTGTGTGCCTGGGAACACATCCACTAATGTGTTCATTTGCCTTCAATGTTAAGATAATCTCCCGGAGGAAAAGTACAGAGAAAAGGAGTAATATATATAAATGTATCTTCCATCAAGGCTGGCTCTTTTGAAATAATTATAATTGCACCTAATTTACAAGATACCCGGTGGGGCTGTTGAACAATGTGCGATGCAATGTGCAGAGTGCTGAGTTTTATTGCAGCAGGTATGTCCTCCAGCAGATGTCTACACAGTCCTGATGCATGGTGACAGTCACCCTGAAGACCAGAGAGAGACCGACTGAGAGAGAGAATGTTAGTTTGTGTCCTGCATATTAACAACCAAGGCAAAAAAACCAACAATTTAAGGCATTGATGTCAAAATCAAGACCCGGGGGCCAGATGTGGCCCGCCACTTCATTTTATCTGGCCTTAGAAAGCCTGCAAATAATATGTATCAATAAAGTACTGTAACTTTTCTTACTAAATGTATTATTTCATAAAAAAATATATGTACTCCATTATGTTAACTTAAAGGCCTACTGAAAGCCACTACTACCGACCACGCAGTCTGATAGTTTATATATCAATGATGAAATCTTAACATTGCAACACATGCCAATACGGCCGGGTTAACTTATAAAGTGACATTTTAAATTTCCCGCCAAACTGTTATAGGAGGTTAGGGTTAGGGTTAGGGTTAGGTTTAATCGGTCCTGTCCAGCCATTCAGGCAAATCATTAGGGGTGTCAAAAAAACCAACATTTTTTTTAAAGTACCGCAATTCTTATATATGACAATTCTTAATCAATTCTAAACTTGAAAAAAAAACATTATTATTATTATATATATTTTTTTAACCGGTCCTGTCCAGCCACTCAGGCAAATCATTTGGGGTGTCAAAAAAAAAAAAAAAAAAAAAAAAAAATTTAAAGTACCGCAATTCTTATTTGTGACAACTCTTAATCAATTTTAAATAAAAAAACAACATTATTTTCTTTAATTTTTTATTATTTTAATTTTTATTTTTTTTTAAAATCGGTCCTGTCCAGCCATTAGGGTTAGAGAGTTAGGGTTAGGGTTAGGGTTAGGGTTAGGGCTAGGGTTAGGTGTTATAGGAGGTTAGGGTTAGGTTTAACCGGTCCTGTCCAGCCACTCAGGCAAATCATTAGTGGTGTCAAAAAAAAAAAAAAAAAAAGGAAAGTACCGCAATTCTTATTTGTGACAACTCTTAATCAATTTTAAATTAAAAAAAAAAAAACATTATTGTATTTTTTATTTTTTATTATTATTTTTTTTTAAATCGGTCCTCTCCAGCCATTAGGGATAGAGGGTTAGGGTTAGGGTTAGGGTTAGGTGTTATAGGAGGTTAGGGTTAGGGTTAGGGTTAGGGTTAGGCGTTATAGGAGGTTAGGGTTAGGGTTAGGGTTAGGTTTAATCGGTCCTGTCCAGTTAGGGTTAGGGTTAGGGTTAGGGTTAGGGTTAGGGTTAAGGTTAGGGTTAGGGTTAGGCAAATCATTTGGGGTGTCAAAAAAATAAAAATAAAAATAAAAATTTAAAGTACCGCAATTCTTATATATGACAATTCTTAATCAATTTTAAATTAAAATTTTTTTTTTTTTCCAAGTTCAAAAGAATTCCAGGAATTGCCAGAATTCCCGGTTTTCCAAACCCTATTTCCACCCCTTTTTTCTGTCGACTACTCTTTCCACATTTTACAACCCACTTTTTTAACCGTTCCACCGTCAAAACATTCCTCTTAATCAGGACAAAAAAAAAAGTTGTTTTTTGAACTGGAAAAATTCCCGATTTTTCTGAAATTCCAGGAATTCCATAATACAATTTCTCAATTAAAATGTTACTACTTCAACATTTCTCGACCGATTTGAAAAATCCAACACCAACACCAACTCATCCAGAAGATTCAATTTTTTTTTCTATTTTCCAAAAATTCCTGCTTTTCCCGATATCCCCAAATTTCCATGAAATTCCCCTTGAAATGAATGGAACATTCTTCAAAGTTCCACAATTCCCACATTTTTTTTTTATCCGATTCAAACCGTTCCACCTTCAAAATATTCAGCCCGTTCAGAAATTCAAACAACCATTTTTCCACGTTCAACAAATTTCCAGGAATTCCTTTTTTTTTCTCCTCACCTTTTTTCCCAACCTTTTTCTAGTGCAATGACTCCTTTCACATTTTTCAACCCATTTCCACCGTTCCACTGTCAAAACATTCCTCTAAATCAGGAAAAAAAAAGTTGCATGGTGTAAGAACTTGAAAAATTCCCGGTTTTCCCGAAATTCCGTAATACCATTTTTCAATTAAAAACTGTTACTACTTCAACATTTCTTGACCGATTTAAACAATTCCAGCTCATGCAGGACATTCATGCTTAGTCATTTTCCCCAAATTCCCAAATTTCCAGGAAGTTCCCATTGAAATGAACGTGATTTTGTTCCAAGTTGCATAATTCCCACATTTGTCAACCTATTCAAACCATTCCAACATCAACACATTCCACTCATCCTGGACATTCAAACTAACACTTTCCCAAGTTTCAAACCAAATTCCGGTTTTCCTGGAAATTCCAAAAATTTCCTATTCACCCAAATTTCCCAGAATTCCAAGTTTTCCGGGACATTTTCCCATTCAAAATGAATTGGCCATTTTTCAAACTTCCACCATTTCCACATTTTTTATTCACATTTTTAATTCAAACAATTCTACCTTCAACTTATTTCACTCATCCTGGACATTCAAACTATCATTTTTACAAGTTCAAAAAAATTCCAGGAATTGCCAGAATTCCTGGTTTTCCAAACCCTATTTCCACCCCTTTTTTCTGTCGACTACTCTTTCCAACTTTTTCAACCCACTTTTTTAACCGTTCCACCGTCAAAACACTCCTCTTAATCAGGACCAAAAAAAAGTTGTTTTTTGAACTGAAAAAATTCCCAGTTTTCCTGAAATTCCAGGAATTCCATAATACCATTTCTCAATTAAAATGTTACTACTTCAACATTTCTCGACCGATTTGAAAAATCCAACACCAACACCAACTCATCCAGAAGATTCACTTTTTTTTTTCTATTTTCCAAAAATTCCTGCTTTTCCCGATATCCCCAAATTTCCATGAAATTCCCCTTGAAATGAATGGAACATTCTTCAAAGTTCCACAATTCCCACATTTTTTAAATCCGATTCAAACCGTTCCACCTTCAAAATATTCAGCCTGTTCATAAATTCAAACAACCATTTTCCCACGTTCAACAAATTTCCAGGAATTCTTTTTTTTCCTCCTCACCTTATTTTCCAACCTTTTTCTAGTGCGATGACTCCTTTCACATTTTTCAACCCATTTCCACCGTTCCACTGTCAAAACATTCCTCTAAATCAGAACAAAAAAACAAGTTGGTGTAAGAATTTGAAAAATTCTCGGTTTTCCCGAAATTCCGTAATACCATTTTTCAATTAAAAACTGTTACTACTTCAACATTTCTTGACCGATTTAAACAATTCCAGCTCAGGCAGGACATTCATGCTTAGTCATTTTCCCCAAATTTCCAGGAAGTTCCCATTGAAATGAACGTGTCATTGTTCCAAGTTGCACAATTCCCACATTTGACAACCTATTCAAACCATTCCTACATCAACACATTCCACTCATCCTGGACATTCAAACTAACACTTTCCCAAGTTTCAAACCAAATTCCGGTTTTCCTGGAAATTCCAACCATTCACTATTCAAACCATCCCAACATTCAAACTATTCTTACATTCATCCTGCATTCTATCTGCATTTCAGTTCAACTTCAGCATTTTTGGTGATTTAACCCCCCAATTCCAACCTTTGATGCTGAGTGCCAATCAGGGAGGTAAAGGGTCCCTTTTACATTTATCTTAGCATTACATTTTTATTTTTATTTTTATTTTTTTGACACCCCAAATGATTTGCCTGAGTGGCTGGACAGGACCGATTAAAAAAAAAAAAAAAAAATTATGTTTTTTTTTCAAGTTTAGAATTGATTAAGAATTGTCATATATAAGAATTGCGGTACTTTAATTTTTTTTTTTTTTTTTTTTGACACCCCAAATGATTTGCCTGAGGGGCTGGACAGGACCGATTAAAAAAAACAAAACAAAAAAAAACATAAAAAATAAAGGAATATTTATTTTTATATTTATGAGGTGATTAAAAATAGTCACAAATAAGAATGGCGATACTTTCAAAAATCGTTTTTTTTTTGACACCCCTAATGATTTGCCTGAGTGGCTGGACAGGACCAATTTAAAAAAAAATAAAAATAAAATAAAAAAATAAAAATGTTTTTTTTTAAAGTTTAGAATTGATTAAGAATTGTCACATATAAGAATTGCTGTACTTTTTAAAAAAAGATTTTTTTTTTTGACACCCCAAATGATTTGCCTGAATGGCTGGACAGGACCGATTAAACCTAACCCTAACCTCCTATAACACCTAACCCTAACCCTAAACCTAACCCTAACCCTCTAACCCTAATGGCTGGACAGGACCGATTAAAAAAAAAAAAAAAAAAAAAGTTTTTTTTTCAAGTTTAGAATTGATTAAGAATTGTCATGTATAAGAATTGCGGTACTTTAAATTTTTATTTTTATTTTTATTTTTTTGACACCCCAAATGATTTGCCTAACCCTAACCCTAACCCTAACCTTAACCCTAACCCTAACCCTAACCCTAACCCTAACCCTAACCCTAACTGGATAGGACCAATTAAACATAACCCTAACCCAAACCTAACCCTAACCCTAACCCTAACCCTCTATCCCTAATGGCTGGAGAGGACCGATTAAAAAAAATAAAATAATAAAGAATAAAAAATGCAATAATGTTTTTTTTTTTTAATTTAAAATTGATTAAGAGTTGTCACAAATAAGAATTGCGGTACTTTAAATTTTTTTTTTTTTTTTTTTTTTTTGACACCCCAAATGATTTGCCTGAATGGCTGGACAGGACCGATTAAACCTAACCCTAACCCTAACCCTAACCTCCTATAACACCTAACCCTAACCCTAACCCTAACCCTCTAACCCTAATGGCTGGAGAGGACCGATTAAAAAAAAAAAAAAAAAAAAAAAAAAATAAATAATGTTTTTTTTTTTTTAATTTAAAATTGATTAAGAGTTGTCACAAATAAGAATTGCGGTACTTTACTTTTTTTTATTTTTTTTATTTTTTTTGACACCCCAAATGATTTGCCTGAATGGCTGGACAGGACCGATTAAAAAAAAAATAATAATAATAATGTTTTTTTTTCAAGTTTAGAATTGATTAAGAATTGTCATATATAAGAATTGCGGTACTTTAAAAAAAATGTTGTTTTTTTTTGACACCCCAAATGATTTGCCTGAATGGCTGGAGGGGACCGATTAAAAAAATAAAATAATAAAAAATAAAAGATAAAATAATGTTGTTTTTTTTTATTTAAAATTGATTAAGAGTTGTCACAAATAAGAATTGCGGTACTTTAAATTTTTTTTTTTTTTTTTTTTTTTTTTTGACACCCCAAATGATTTGCCTGAATGGCTGGACAGGACCGATTAAACCTAACCCTAACCCTAACCCTAACCTCCTATAACACCTAACCCTAACCCTTACCCTAACCCTAACCCTAATGGCTGGAGAGGACCAATTAAAAAAATAAAATAATAAAAAATAAAATAATGGGTTTTTTTTATTTAAAATTGATTAAGAGTTGTCACGAATAAGAATTGCGGTACTTTAATTTTTTTTTATTTTTTTTTGACACCCCAAATGATTTGTCTGAGTGGCTGGACAGGACCGATTAAAAAAATAAATAAATAAAAAAAATTTAAAAAATAAAAAACAAATATTTTTTTCAAGTTTAGAATTGATTAAGAATTGTCATATATAAGAATTGCGGTACTTAAAAATTTTTTTTTTTTTTTTCTCACACCCCAAATGATTTGCCTGAGTGGCTGGACAGGACCGATTAAACCTAACCCTAACCCTAACCTCCTATAACACCTAACCCTAACCCTAACCCTAACCCTAACCCTCTAACCCTAATGGCTGGAGGGGACCGATTAAAAAAATAACATTATAAAAAATAAAAGATGAAATAATGTTGTTGTTTTTTATTTAAAATTGATTAAGAGTTGTCACAAATAAGAATTGCGGTACTTAAATTTTTTTTTTTTTTTTGAAACCCCAAATTTGCCTGAATGGCTGGACAGGACCGATTAAACCTAACCCTAACCTCAAACCTAACCCTAACCTCCTATAACACCTAACCCCAACCCCAACCCTAACCCTAACCCTCTAACCCTAATGGCTGGAGAGGACCGATTAAAATAAATAAATAAATAAATAAAAAATGAAAAATAAAATCATGTTTTTTTTTTTTTATTTAAAATTGATTAAGAGTTGTCACAAATAAGAATTGCGATACTTTAAAAACATTTTATTTTTAAATTTTTTTTGACACCCTTAATGATTTGCATGAGTGGCTGGAAAGGACCGATAAAAAATAAATTTAAAAAAAACATAAAAAAATAAAGGAATATTTTTTTTAATATTTTTGAGGTGATTAAGAATGGTCACAAATAAGAATGGCGATACTTTCAAAAATCAATTTTTTCGACACCCCTAATGATTTGCCTGAGTGGATGGACAGGGCCGATTAAAAAAAATAAAACAATAAAAAATAAAAAATAAAATAATGGTTTTTTTTAAGTTTAGAATTGATTAAAAATTGTCACAAATAAGAATTGCGGTACTTTAAAATTGTTTTTATTTTTTTTTGACACCCCTAATGATTTGCTTGAGTAGCTGGACAGGACCGATTAGAAAAACAAAAACAAAAACATGAAAAATAAAATAATTGTTTTTTTAATATTTTTGAGGTGATCACATAAGAATGGCGGTACTTTCAAAAATCGATTTTTTTGACACCCCTAATGATTTGCCTGAGTGGCTGGACAGGACCGATTAAACCTAACCCTAACCCTAACCCTAACCCTAACCCTAACCCTAACCCTAACCCTAACCCTAACCCTAACCCTAACCTCCTATAACACCTAACCCTAACCCTAACCCTAACCTTAACCCTAACCCTAACCCTAACCCTAACCCTAACCCTAACCCTTTTACCCTAATGGCTGGACAGGACCGATTTAAAAAAAAATAATAATAAAATAAAATAATGTTTTTTTTTTCAAGTTTAGAATTGATTAAGAATTGTCGCAAATAAGAATAGCGGTACTTTAAATGTTTTTTTGTTTTTTTTTGACACCCCTAATGATTTGCTTGAGTAGCTGGACAGGACCGATTAGAAAAACAAAAACAAAAACATGAAGGGTTAGGGGTTAGGGTTAGGGTTAGGGTTAGGGTAACCCTAACCCTAACCCTAACCCTAACCCTGACCGATTTAAAAAAAAAAAATAATAAAAAATTAAAAATAAAATAATGGGTTTTTTTAAGTTTAGAATTGATTAAAAATGGTCACAAATAAGAATTGCGGTACTTTAAAATTGTTTTTATTTTTTTTTGACACCCCTAATGATTTGCTTGAGTAGCTGGACAGGACCGATTAGAAAAACAAAAACAAAAACATGAAGAATAAAATAATTGTTTTTAAAATATTTTTGAGGTGATCACATAAGAATGGCGGTACTTTCAAAAATCGATTTTTTTGACACCCCTAATGATTTGCCTGAGTGGCTGGACAGGACCGATTAAACCTAACCCTAACCCTAACCCTAACCCTAACCCTAACCCTAACCCTAACCCTAACCTCCTATAAAACCTAACCCTAACCCTAACCTTAACCCTAACCCTAACCCTAACCCTTTTACCCTAATGGCTGGACAGGACCGATTAAAAATGAAAAATAAAATAATTGTTTTTTTAATATTTTTGAGGTAATCACATAAGAATGGCGGTACTTTCAAAAATTGATTTTTTTGACACCCCTAATGATTTGCCTGAGTGGATGGACAGGACCGATTAAAAAAATGAAATAATACAAAATAAAAAATAAAATAATGTTTTTTTTTCAAGTTTAGAATTGATTAAGAATTGTCACAAATAAGAATTGCGGTACTTAAAAAAAAAAGATTTTTTTTTGACACCCCTAATGATTTGCCTGAGTGGCTGGACAGGACCGATTAAACCTAACCCTAACCCTAACCCTAACCCTAACCCTAACCCTAACCCTAACCCTAACCTCCTATAACACCTAACCCTAACCCTAACCCTAACCCTAACTTAACCCTAACCTCCTATAACACCTAACCCTAACCCTAACCCTAACCCTAACCTTAACCCTAACCCTAACCCTTTTACCCTAATGGCTGGACAGGACCGATTAAAAAAATAAAAAAATAAAAATAAATAAAATAATGTTTTTTTTTCAAGTTTAGAATTGATTAAGAATTGTCGCAAATAAGAATAGCGGTACTTTAAATTCTTTCTTTTTTTTTTGACACCCCTAATGATTTGCCTGAGTGGCTGGACAGGACCGATTAAACCTAACCCTAACCCTAACCCTAACCCTAACCCTAAACCTAACCTGCTATAACACCTAACCCTAACCCTAAACCTAACCTGCTATAACACCTAACCCTAACCCTAACCCTAACCTCCTATAACACCTAACCCTAACCCTAACCCTAACCTCCTATAACACCTAACCCTAACCCTAACCCTAACCTTAACCCTAACCCTTTTACCCTAATGGCTGGACAGGACCGATTAAAAAAAAATATATATATAAAAAATAAAATAAAATAATGTTTTTTTTTCAAGTTTAGAATTGATTAAGAATTGTCGCAAATAAGAATAGCGGTACTTTAAAATTGTTTTTGTTTTTTTTGACACCCCTAATGATTTGCCTGAGTGACTGGACAGGACCGATTAAAAAAAAAACAACATAAAAAATAAAGGAATTGGTTTTATTTATATTTTTGAGGTGATTAAGAATTGTTACAAATAAGAATGGCAATACTTTAAAAAATCCTAACCCTAACCATAACCCTTTTACCCTAATGGCTGGACAACCGGAAAAAAAAAAAAAAAAAAAAAAAGTTTTTTTTTCAAGTTTAGAATTGATTAAGAATTGTCACAAATAATAATAATAATAATATTTTTTTATTTTTCTTTGACACTAATAATGATTTGCCTGAGTGGATGGACAGGACCGATTTAAAAAGGTAAAACAAAAAAAACAAAAAATGTTTTTATTTTTAAGTTTAGAATTGATTAAGAATTGTCACAAATAAGAATTGCGGTACTTTAAAAAAAATAAAATACATTTTGACACCCCTAGTGGCTGGACAGGATGGATTAAAAAAAAAAAAAACATAAAAAATAAAGGAATTGGTTTTTTTTATATTTTTGAGGTGATTAAAAATTGTCACAAATAAGAATAGCGATACTTTCAAAAATCGATTTTTTTGACACCTTTAGTGATTTGCCTGAGTGGCTGGACAGGACCGATTAAAAAAAAAACAACAAAAAAAAAAACTTAAAAAATAAAATAATTGTTTTTTTTATATTTTTGAGGTGATTAAGTATTGTCACAAATAAGAATGGCGATACTTTCAAAAATCGATTTTTTGACACCTTAGGGATTTGCCTGAGTGGATGAACAGGACCCATTAAAAAAAATAAAATTAAAAAATTAAAAAATTAAATAATGTTGTTTTTTTTAAGTTTAGAATTGATTAAGAATTGTCACAAATAAGAATTGCGCTACTTTAAAAAAAAAAAAAACATTTTTTGACACCCCTAATGATTTGCCTGAGTGGCTGGACAGGACTGACTAAACCTAACCCTAACCCTAACCCTAACCCTAACCCTAACCTCCTATAACACCTAACCCTAACCCTAACCCTAACCTCCTATAACACCTAACCCTAACCCTAACCCTAACCCTAACCCTAACCCTAATGGCTGGAGAGGACCGATTAAAAAAAATAAAATAATAAAAAATAAAAAATAAAATAATGTTTTTTTTTTTAATTTAAAATTGATTAAGAGTTGTCACAAATAAGAAATTATTATTATTTTTTATTTTTTTTGACACCCCTAATGATTAGCCTGAGTGGCTGGAAAGGACCGATTAAAAAAAATAAAATAAAAAATACATAAAAAAATAAAGGAATATTTTTTAAAATATTTTTGAGGTGATTAAGAATTGTCACAAATAATAATGGCGATACTTTCAAAAATCGATTTTTTTGACACCCCTAATGATTTGCCTGAGCGGCTGGACAGGACCGATTTTTAAAAAAAATACATAAAAAATAAAGGAATTGTCTTTTTTTATATTTTTGAGGTGATTAAGAATTGTTCCAAATAAGAATGGCGATAATTTAAAAAATCATTTTTTTGACACCCCTAATGATTTGCCTGAGTGGATGGACAGGACCAATAAAAAATAAAAAAAAATACAAAAAATAATGTTTTTTTTTCAAGTTTAGAATTGATTAAAAATTGTCACAAATAAGAATTGCGGTACTTTAAATTTGTATTTTTTTTGACACTCCTAATGATTTGCTTGAGTGGATGGACAGGACCGATTTAAAAAGTTAAAATAAAAAAATAAAAAATAAAATAATGTTTTTATTTTTAAGTTTAGAATTGATTAAGAATTGTCACAAATAAGAATTGCGGTACTTTAAAAAAAAAAAAAAAAAATTTGACACCCCTAGTGGCGGGACAGGATGGATTGGTGGCAGCGCGCGCGCATGGTGGTTGTCGGGGCTGACAAACTGTGTATATGTATGTATATGTGTGTGTATGTATGTATGTATGTATGTATGTATGTATATATATGTGTACGTGTATATACGTGTATGTGTGTGTATGTGTATGTGTGTATGTGTACATGTGTATGTATATGTATATACATATGTATGTATATTTCTGGGGGTACGTTCGGGGCCTGCCTGTCGGGTGGGGGTCGGCGCCTCTGGCTACTGCATCCGGACTGCGTGTCTGGAGCTCCTGGGTCCCACCGTCCATCCCTTCCGGGTGCCCGTCTTGGTTGGGGCCCGCTGGGTCTGGTCCCTGCGTCTAGAAGTGAAGTGAAGTGAATTATATTTATATAGCGCTTTTTCTCAAGTGACTCAAAGCGCTTTACATAGTGAAACCCAATATCTAAGTTACATTTAAACCAGTGTGGGTGTCACTGGGAGCAGGTGGGTAAAGTGTCTTGCCCAAGGACACAACGGCAGTGACTAGGATGGCGGGAGCGGGGATCGAACCTGCAACCCTCAAGTTGCTGGCACGGCCGCTCTACCAACCGAGCTATACCGCCCACTACTGTGGTAGCTTGGTGCTGCAGGGTATTCCAAGGTGCTGCGAGTCGGCCAGTTGTTGGGGCAGCGACCTTGTGTGTCAGCATGTCTGTGATCTTCTTTTAGTTATTTTTTTTAAAAATTATAGTTTTTTAATATATTTTATTAATATTATTATTATTTTTTTTTTTTTTTTTTTTTTTCCCCTACCTCAGGGGGGGGGTCTCGGCGGGGCGGTTGCTGGTTGTTCCATCTCCATCGTTGGGGTCCCTGCGGGTGGGGTGGGTGGTTCCCGTGGCCCCGTGCTGGGTGGTCCTGTGGCGGCCGGTTTGGGTGGGGTGGCCTGGGGCTGGCCTCGCCGCGCTCTCCGGGGGTGGGGGGTGGGCTCGTGGGGGCCTGGTTGCCGGTGGGGCGGGGGCGGTCTTCCCGTCCGGTTGCGGGGGGTCTCCGGGCCCCTCGGGCGGGGCGTCCCGCCTTTCTGCTCGTGTGGGGTGGGGTCTCTTGCTGGCTTGGGGTCTGGTTGCCCCCTGCTTTTCTCGTGCCTTGTCCTCTGCCGGGTGCGTCTGTCTGCGGCCTGCTGCTGGCCCTTGTGGGCGGCGCGGTGGGCCGGGCTCTGGGGTTCTTGTCGCTGTCCGGCTTGGCTGCGTGGGGGCGGTGATCCCTGGTTCCCTGGGCACCACACCTACTGTTTGTGGGATGGGCTCTCGGGGAGGCTGGGGCCGTACTCTGGCCCCCGCACACACTGGGAGTCAAATGTATTGTACATGCAAATTCACATATACTCACACACATACATACACACATACATAGGTACCTACGCTCCCACATACATATACAAATACAGTACATCTTTACACACTCAAAGTTCGTACATCCACACGCACACTCATTATACAAACATACTGTATACACATACTGTACATATACATTCACTGTACAAACATACATATACACATACTGTACATAAATACTCACTGTACAAACACACACATACACATACTGTACATATACATTCACTGTACAAACATACATATACACATACTGTACATAAATACTCACTGTACAAACACACACATACACATACTGTACATATACATTCACCGTACAAACACACACATACACATTCTGTACATATACATTCACTGTACAAACACACATATACACAAACTGTACATATACATTCACTGTACAAACACACACATATACATACTATACATATACATTCACTGTACAAACACACATATACACATACTGTACATATACATTCACTGTACAAGCACACATACACATACTGTACATATACAAGTACATATGCACACATACACTCATGCACATAATCACGTTTCATCAAACATATATTAATGTTGTTGCCCTAGGGTAAACTGGGTATAACACATGGCACACTGACAAAGCTTAACCTATTGTTACTATAACAATCTACAAGGTTAATGTAGGTTGCTTCTCTTTCTTCCCCTCCATTTTTCTGCATTCTTTCGTATCTCAAGTTATCATTACGTATATGTATTGTTGCATTTGAACAATTGTATTGTTGATAATAAAGGTAAAGTATTGGTATTGTTTATTATCAATAGCGCTATTTCTATTGGTACTCATATTGCTTCATTTTTAATGTCATAATGCTCATTGTCATTTCTGTATTATTTTTTATTTTCGCTAACTGCTTATTTGCTATTACTTTTACCATCATATTTGTACATGTCGTATTTGCTGATGTTGCTCTGTTGTTGTTGTTGTTGTGTTTGCTGTTGTTGTTTTTGTGTCTCTGTCTAATCCCCCTCTTGTCCCCACAATTCCCCCCTCTGTCTTCTTTTTTTTCTCTCTTTCTATCCCCTCCTGCTCCGGCCCGGCTGCACCAAATGATAATATAAATACATTTAATAAAGTCAAATACAAATAAGTCAACAAGAGAAGTATCCTACACTTCTCTTTTGTAAAGTAAATCTGAACAGCCGATACGGGCATCTACATCTACTATATGATATGCCTGAGAAGCTGGGCAGGACATTATTTAAAAAAAAAAAAAAAAAAAGCATCAAAACAGACTCATGTTGTAGTGCTGGCAGCTGTAGGCGTTGATTTACAGTAATACACCAAAAAATCTACAGTTGTTGATTTGCGGTAAAAACAAAACAAACAAACTGGCAGCTCAGGTGCCCAAATTTTACCGGAAAATTGCAGGTTTTTTTTATTTACAGTAAAAAAACAAATATAAATTTTACAGTAAAATTCTGGCAACTGAGATGCCTTTTTTAACCATAAAAACAGCAGTACTAATTTTCCATTTACAGTAATATACACTACATTTGGAGGTGAAATTTTTGCAATTTACCATATTTTTTTTACATTTTAGTTAAAAAAAAAATCTACTAATAAAATACATAAACAAATGGTGTAATAATAGTATTCACTGTCATAACAACGATGTGGCCTTCAGTGAAAACAACTTTGACACCTCATTTAAGGCGTCATAAAATCACTGCATTCACCGTCCTGAGAGTGAAAAGCGGTCTTCTTTTTATTTTTTTTGGCTGAGATGGCCACCAATGTTGTTGCAGCGACCTTTGGGTGTCCTTTTGAATCATCCCTGGCTAATAAACATCCCCCCAGCCTTCTGACACAGCAGCCCTGGACTGTGCATGCGTGTTACATAAGCACAGCTCCTTGGCTAACAGGTGTATGGTGTTGACTAGGTCCAATTCTGTGCCTCCACACGCAGTCAAAGGGTCCCGTTTTCCACTGTAGGAACACTGAAGACTTCACTTTTGTTTCATTATTCATGCTCAAAGGGTCTCCTGCGATTTACTTTTTTCAATATGGTATGACAAAGTGAGCTGGCTGACTGCAAGTGTTGTACTGTTGGCCATGCCTCTTGATGAAACCATCTCAGGGATGTGTTGTCTGGTCAAAAGTGGGTTTTGGTGATCTTTCTAACTTTGACAGGGCATACAAAAGGCATGGAAAAAGTGATGAACATGTGAGTGCGTGGGTTGAGCATGCAATCAATGAAGGTCCTCGCATTCAAGTGGCAAAACAAGAAAGTTTGATCATGTTACGCCTATACTGGCACACCTGCACTGGCTTCCTGTGCACTCAAGATGTGACTTTAAAGGCCTACTGAAAGCCACTACTAGCGACCACGCAGTCTGATAGTTTATATATCAATGATGAAATCTTAACATTGCAACACATGCCAATACGGCCGGGTTAACTTATAAAGTGACATTTTAAATTTCCCGGGAAATATCCGGCTGAAACGTCGCGGTATGATGATGTATGCGCGTGACGAAGTCAGAGTAACGGAAGTTATGGTACCCCGTAGAATCCTATACAAAAAGCTCTGTTTTCATTTCATAATTCCACAGTATTCTGGACATCTTTTGCAATTTGTTTAATGAACAATGAAGGCTGCAAAGAAGACAGTTGTAGGTGGGATCGGTGTATTAGCAGCGGACTACAGCAACACAACCAGGAGGACTTTGTTGGAGCGCTAGCCACGCTAGCCGCGCTAGCCGCGCTAGCCGCCGACCTCACCTTGACTTCCTACGTCTCCGGGCCGGCAAACGCATCGGGTGAAGTCCTTCGTCCTTCTGCCGATCGCTGGGACGCAGGTGAGCACGGGTGTTGATGAGCAGATGAGGCCTGGCTGGCGTAGGTGGAGAGCTAATGTTTTTACCGTAGCTCTGTGCGGTCCGGTTGTTAAGTTAGCTCCAATGGCGTCGTTAGCACAGCATTGTTAACCTTCGCCAGCCTGGAAAGCATTAACCGTGTATTTACATGTCCACGGTTTAATAGTTTTGTTGATTTTCTATCTATACTTCCAGTCAGGGGTTTATTTTTTTTGTTTCTATATGCAGTTAAAGCACGATGCTATAACGTTAGCTCGTAGCTAAAGCATTTCGCCGATGTATTGTCGTGGAGATAAAAGGCACTGAATGTCCATTTCGCGTTCTCGACTCTCATTTTCAAGAGGATATAGTATCCCAGGTGGTTTAAAATAAAAATCTGTGATCTATAATAGAAAAAGGAGAGTGTGGAATCCAATGAGCCAGCTTGTACCTAAGTTACGGTCAGAGCGAAAAAAGATACGTCCATCACTGCCTCTCAAGTCCTTCACCGTAACGTTCCTCATCCACGAATCTTTCATCCTCGCTCAAATTATTGGGGTAATCATCGCTTTCTCGGTCTGAATCTCTCTTGCTCCATTGTAAACAACGGGGAATTGTGAGGAATACTAGCTCCTGTGACGTCACGCTACTTCCGGTACATGCAAGGCTTTTTTTTATCAGCGAGCAAAAGTTGCAAACTTTATCGTCGATTTTCTCTACTAAATCCTTTCAGCAAAAATATGGCAATATCGCGAAATGATCAAGTATGACACATAGAATGGATCTGCTATTCCCGTTTAAATTTTAAAAAATCATTTCAGTAGGCCTTTAAGGTTTTACTACTTACGTATAAAATACTACACGGTCTAGCTCCAGCCTATCTTGCTGATTGTATTGTACCATATGTCCCGGCAAGAAATCTGCCTTCAAAGAACTCCGGCTTATTAGTGATTCCCAGAGCCCAAAAAATAAATAAATAAAAGTCTGCGGGCTATAGAGCGTTTTCTATTCGGGCTCCAGTACTCTGGAATGCCCTCCCGGTAACAGTTAGAGATGCTACCTCAGTAGAAGCATTTAAGTCTCATCTTAGAAGTAATTTGTATACACTAGTCATTAAATAGACCCCGTTTTAGACCAGTTGATCTGCCGTCTCTTTTCTGCTCTGCCCCCCTCTCCTTCATGGAGAGGGGGGCAGAGATTAGGTGACCACAGATGAACCGCTAGCTGTTCAAAGTCGGGACTCGGGGTGGACCACTCATCTGTGCATCAGTTGGGGACGTCTCTGCGCTGCTGACTTGTCTAAACTCAAGATGATCTCCTGCTGGCCCCACTATGGACTGGACTCTCACACTATTAACTAGATCCACTCGACGTCCATTGCACCGGTCGCCCAGAGGGGGGGTGGGGGTGGGTTCCCACATCTGCGGTCCCCTCCAAGGTTTCTCATTGTAGCCCATTGGGTTGAGTTTTTCCTTGCTCTGGTGTGGGATCGGACCTGAGGTAGTTGTTGTGGCTTGTGCAGCCCTTTAAATGTCATGATCCATGGTGTATTTTCTGTTAGTTTTAGACTCCTTTAGTTCCTGTTTGTGCACCTCTGAGTTTGTTTTGGTTGCCATGGTTGCTAATTGTGTTCATCTGTCTCTGATTAGTGTCCGTCCGCTCACCTGCTTCCCGAGCACTAATCAGAGCCATTATTTAAGCCTGCCTTTGCCGGTCAGTCGGCCTGGCGTCATTGCTTGCTTCATGCAACCTGTCTACGAAAGTTTTGCTTGTCTCCTAGCCAATGCTAAGTGGCATACTTGCCAACCCTCCCATTTGTAGCGGGAGACTCCCGGTATTCAGCGCCTCTCCCGATAACCTCCCGGCAGAAATTTTCTCCCGACAAACTCCCGGTATTCAGCCGGAGCTGGAGGCCACGCCCCCTCCAGCTCAATGCGGACCTGAGTGGGGACAGCCTGTTCTCACGTCCGCTTTCCCACAATGACGTCATAACATCTACGGCTTTTAGAGAGTAGAGTGCACAACTGCGCACACAACAAGGAGACGAAGCAGAAGAGCGAGGAAGTTACAGACATGGCGACGCCGTCGACGAGCAAGATGAAGAAATACGCTTGCAAGTTCCAAAACGAATGGAAACAAGAATTTCAGTTCATCCAGGACAGTTCGAAGGGGAAGGGGTATGTAATTATGTTGCCTGTACATTTTGTAGAACAGACTTCTCCATTGAACACGGTGGCCGAGTCATGAACGGAGGAGAAGTTAAACAGGACAATACCGCCGTCTACTGGATAGCCCCCAGAACACTGAAATTCAAGTATTTATTTTATTTATATGTATAATAAAAAATATATATATACATATATATATATATATATAGGTAGAATTCACTGAAAGTCAAGTATTTCATATATATATATATATATATATATATATATATATATATATATATATATATATATATATATATATATATATATATGTATATATATATATATATATACATATATATATATATATATATATATATATATATATATATATATATATATATATATATATATATATATATATATATATATATATATATATATATATGAAATACTTGAGTTGGTGAATTCTAGCTGTAAATATACTCCCCTATTAACCACGCCCTTAACCACGCCCCCAACCGCCCCCCCTCCCCCCGGACGCCCCCCCCACCCCACCCCCCGGTATCGGAGGTCTCAAGGTTGGCAAGTATGCTAAGTGGTAGCCTTGTCTTCGTGAGTATTACTTGTCTCAAGTCGATGCTAAGTGATAGCGATAGCTCCAAGTGCGATCAGCACGTAGTGCCTCCGGCTTGTTTTCCGTTTTTTGTACTCCTTTGATTTCTTGATAATTAAATCATGTTTTTTACCTGCACGCTTTGTCCGGAGTGGTCCGTCTGCATTTCGGGAGAACGAACCCCGCAGTAAGCTGCGAAAACCCCGTCGTGACAGAATGACGCCAGCCCGACTGACCGGCAAAGGCAGGCTTCAATAATGCCTCTGATTAGTGC
>NC_084734.1:88302078-88334578 GCF_033978785.1 Entelurus aequoreus | reverse complement strand
ATAAATCCCCCATGTCCCATCTGGAACATGCACACACTAAAAAATGCTGGGTTATTTTGATAACTCAATTTAATGGGACATGGGGGAAATATTTTTTTTAATTATTTTTGGGTTTTTTTAAGACATGTATCTCGTGCGCACGAGAAACTTGTTATAAAGTTCTAACAAAAAAATAATAATTTTATTGTTATTTTTAAATTTTTTTTTAGACATGTCTAAAAAAAATTTAAAAAAATAAAAAAATCCCCCATGTCCCATCTGGAACATGCTCACACTAAAAAATGCTGGGTTATTTTGATAACTCAATTTAATGGGACATGGGGGAATTTTTTTAAAAAATTATTATTATTATTTTTTTTTTTTTTAAGACATGTATCTCGTGCGCACGAGAAACTTGTTATAAAGTTATAACAAAAAAATAATAATTTTATAATTTTTTGGTTATTTTTTAATTTTTTTTTAGTCATGTCTAAAAAAAAAAAAAAAAAAAATACAAAATAGAAAAATCCCCCATGTCCCATCTGGAACATGCACACACTAAAAAATGCTGGGTTATTTTGATAACTCAATTTAATGGGACATGGGGGAAATATTTTTTTTAATTATTTTTGTTTTTTTTGGGGGTTTTTTTTGGTTTTTTTTAAGACATGTATCTCGTGCGCACGAGAAACTTGTTATAAAGTTATAACAAAAATATAATAATTTTATAATTTTTTGGTTATTTTTTAATTTTTTTTTAGTCATGTCTAAAAAAAAAATAATAATAAAAAAAAATAAAAAAAATCCCCCATGTCCTTATCTGGAACATGCACACACTAAAACATGCTGGGTTATTTTGATAACTCAATTTAATGGGACATGGGGGAAATATTTTTTTAAATTATTTCTGTTTTTTTTTTTTTTTTTTCAAGACATGTATCTCGTGCGCACGAGAAACTTGTTATAGAGTTATAACAAAAAAATAACGATTTTATAATTTTTTTGTTATTTTTTCATTTTTTTTTAGACATGTCTAAAAAAAAAAAAAAAAAAAAAAATACAAAATAGAAAAATCCCCCATATCCCATCTGGAACATGCACACAGTAAAAAATGCTGGGTTATTTTGATAACTCAATTTAATGGGACATGGGGGAAATATTTTTTAAAATTATTTTTGTTTTTTGGTTGTTTTTTTTTAAGACATGTATCTCGTGTGCACGAGAAACTTGTTATAAAGTTATAACAAAAAAATAATAATTTTATAATTTTTTTGTTTTTTTTAATTTTTTTTTTAGACATGTCTAAAAAAATAAAAAATTAAAAAATCCCCCATGTCCCATCTGGAACATGCACACACTAAAAAAATGCTGGGTTATTTTGATAACTCAATTTAATGGGACATGGGGGAAATATTTTTTTTAATTATTTTTGTTTTTTGGGTTTTTTTTTAAAGACATGTATCTCGTGTGCACGAGAAACTTGTTATGAAGTTATAACAAAAACATTATAATTTTATAATTTTTTTGTTATTTTTTTTTTTTTTTTTTAGACATGTCTAAAAAAATTTAAAAAATAAAAAAATCCCCCATGTCCCATCTGGAACATGCACACACTAAAAAATGCTGGGTTATTTTGATAACTCAATTTAATGGGACATGGGGGAAATATTTGTTTTAATTATTTTTGTTTTTTTGGTTTTTTTTGTAAAGACATGTATCTCGTGCACACGAGAAACTTGTTATAAAGTTATGACAAAAAAATAATATTTTTTTTAATTTTTTTTTTATTTTTTTTTTAGACATGTCTAAAAAAATTAAAAAAATTAAAAATCCCCCATGTCCCATCTGGAACATGTACACACTAAAAAAAATGCTGGGTTATTTTGATAACTCAATTTAATGGACATGGGGGAAATATTTTGTTTTTTTTAAGACATGTATCTCATGCGCACAAGAAACTTGTTATAAAGTTATAACAAAACAATAATAATTTTATAATTTTTTTGTTATTTTTTTATTTTTTTTTAGACATGTCTAAAAAAATATAAAAAATAAAAAAATCCCCCATGTCCCATCTGGAACATGCACACACTAAAAAATGCTGTGTTATTTTGATAACTCAATTTGTGAGTCGCGATTGTTGGGTTCAAGCAATCAATCAATCAAAGTTTATTTATAAAGCCCTTAATAACAAGTGTCTCAAAGGGCTGCACAAGCCACACGACAAATCAGGGCAAGAAAAAACTCAACTCAATGGGAGGGGCATTAAAAAATGCTTGTAAAAAGAATACATTATATAGAAAAGTTATGAAAACAAAGAACTACAGAGGCAGAAAATAAGCACAAAAAGTATAAAAGAAGCTAACTAGCATATTACGAACATGTAGAAAATAATATTACAGTCAATTATTAGACAGGAACAACATTTTTTAATCAAACTTTAATCGCAGGGGGCGTGTCATTCATATTTTGTCAATATTCGATGTTTTATCGTTCATAGAAAAATTTAAAATTCCATTACATTTTTTAAGGCGGTCTGTCATAACGTTTTTAGCATTCATTCAGACATTATTGTGAAGTTTTGTATTAGTGTCCCTAAAAATAGATATGCCGGCCCCCAGAAACATTTTTTTCTTTAAATGTGGCCCCCCGAGTCAAAATAATTGCCCAGGCCTGCTTTAGGGGCTCCGTACCATCTGGAACATGCACACACTAAAAAATGCTGGGTTATTTTTGATAACTCAATTTATGAGTCGCGATTGTTGGGTTCAATCAATCAATCAATCAATCAATCAATCAATCAATCAATCAATCAATCAATCAATCAATCAATCAATCAATCAATCAATCAATCAATCAATCAAAGTTTATTTATAAAGCCCTTAATAACAAGTGTCTCAAAGGGCTGCACAAGCCACAACGACATCCAATCCCAGATCAGGGCAAGAAAGAACTACAGAAAATAAGCACAAAAAGTATAAAGAAAGCAAACTAGCATATTACGAACATGTAGAAAATAATATTACAGTCAATTATTAGACAGGAACAACATTTTTTAATCAAACCTTTAATACAATTTTTTAATCAAACCTTGATTATTAGACAGGAACAAAATCAATATGAGAGCAACATGGGTCATCATCAGTAGCATTATTAAAAATGTCACTGAAAGGGATTACCCCCAATACTTCTCAGACGGAAACATAAATGATGACAACATGAAAGCCTTCTAGAAAATCGTTTGATTATTTCTAATGTGACTTTCGGAACAATGGACGTTGTGTACAGATCATAATGTAAAAAAACAAAAAACATTTTAATTACCATTTTAAGGAACATAGGGGAAATGTTTTTTTAAATTTTTTAAAAATTTTTAAAAAAATTTTTTAAGACGTGTATCTTGTGCCACGAGAAACTATCTCGTGCGCACGAGAAACCTGTTATAAAGTTATAACAAAAAAATAATTTAATTTTATTTTTATTTTTTTTAGACATGTATCACGTGCACATGAGATACATGTCTAAAAAAAATAAAAAAAAATTATAATTTTTAATTTTTTAATTTTTAAAAATATTTTTAGACATGTATCTCCTGCGCACGAGATAATTTCTCGTGTGCAGGAGATACATGTCTAAAAAAAATAAATAAATAAATACAATTATAATTTTTTTTTATTTTTTATTTTTAAAAACAAAATTAAAAAAATATATAATTTTTTTTTTTTTTTTAGACATGTATCTCATGCGCACGAGAAATTACCTCGTGCGCATGAGATACATGTCTAAAAAAAAAAAAAAAAAAATTATAATTTTTTAAAATTTTTTATATTTTTAGACATGTATCTCCTGCGCACGAGATAATTTCTCGTGCGCATGAGATACATGTCTAAAAAAAAAAAATTATTATAATTTTTTAAATTTTTTTATATTTTTAGACATGTATCTCCTGCGCACGAGATAATTTCTCGTGTGCAGGAGATACATGTCTAAAAAAAATAAATAAATAAATAAAATTATAATTATCTTTTATTTTTACTTTTTTTAGACATGTATCTCCTGCGCACGAGATAATTTCTCGTGCGCAGGAGATACATGTCTAAAAATTTTTATTTTTTAAAAAAATTATAATTATTATATTTTTTTTTTAGACATGTATCTCATGCGCATGAGATGCATGTCTAAAAAATAAAAATAAATAAAAATAAAATTATTTTTAAAAAAAATTCCCCCATGTCCCTTTAGGGGCTCCTTACCATCTGGAACATGCACACACTAAAAAAATGCTGGGTTATTTTGATAACTCAATTTTTGAGTTGCGATTGTTGGGTTCAATCAATCAATCAATCAATCAAAGTTTATTTATAAAGCCCTTAATAACAAGTGTCTCAAAGGGCTGCACAAGCCACACGACAATTCAGGGCAAGAAAAAACTCAACTCAATGGGAGCGGCATTAAAAATGCTTGTAAAAAGAATATATTATATAGAAAAGTTACGAAAACAAAGAACTACAGAGGCAGAAAATAAGCACAAAAAGTATAAAAGAAGCTAACTAGCATATTGCGAACATGTAGAAAATAATATTACAGTCAATTACTTTTTAATTTTTACAACATTTTTTAATCAAACCTTGATTATTAGACAGGAACAAAATCAATATGAGAGCAACATGGGGCATCATCAGTAGCATTATTAAAATGGCACTAAAAGGGATTACTCCCAATACTTCTCAGACGGAAACATGAATAATGACAACATGAAAGCCTCCTAGATAATCGTTTGGCCGACCTCCAAGCGCACAGAAAAAACTGGTGAGACCAATGTGCTTCCCTCAGCTTTCTTTTTCAATGGGAGGAATTAGGGGGAGATTATAGAACTCGGCCTGGAGCTGATTATTTCTAATGTGACTTTCGGAACAATGCACATTGTGTACAGATCATAATGTAAAAAAAAACAAAAAACATTTTAATTACCATCTGGAACATGAATGCACTAAAAAAATGCTAGGTTATTTTCATAACCCATTTTATGAGTTGCGAGTATTGGGTTCAATCAATCAATCAATCAATCAATCAATCAATCAATCAATCAATCAATCAATCAATCAATCAATCAATCAATCCAAGTTTATTTATATAGCCCTTAATCACAAGCGTCTCAAAGGGCTGCACAAGCCACAACGACATCCCACATCAGGGCAAGAAAAAACTCAACCCAAATGCTTGTAAAAAGAATATATTATATAGAAAAGTTGTAAAACAAAGAACTACAGAGGCAGAAAATAAGCACAAAAAGTATAAAGCAAGCTAACTAGCATATTAAGAACATGTAGAAAATAATATTACAGTCAATTATTAGGCAGGAACAAAGTCAATATGGGAGCAACATGGGGCATCACCAGTAGCATTATTAAAGAGGGATTACCCCCAATACTTCTCAGAAGGAAAAATAAATAATGACAACATGAAGGAGGTAGTTGAAGGCTTCAAAAATGACTTTGTTAACCTCTTAAGGCCCAAGCTGTTTGTTTACATGTGTTTTTTATTTCTCTTCGCTATTTGGGCTTATTGGACCCTAATTGGAATAAAAACAAAATCATCTTTCAATATGATGTACCGTATTTTTCGGACTATTAATCGCAGTTTTTTTAATAGTTTGGCCGGGGGTGCGACTTATACTCAGGAGCGACTTATGTGTGAAATTATTAACACATTAGCGTCAAATATCAAATAATATTATTTAGCTCATTCACGTAAGAGACTAGACCAGGAGTCACCAAGCTTTTTGAAAGCAAGAGCTACTTCTTGGGTAGTGATTAATGCGAAGGGCTACCAGTTTGATACACACTTAAATAAATTGCCAGAAATTGCCAATTTGCTCAATTTACCTTTAACTCTATGTTATTATTAATAATTAATGACATTTACACTTAATTGAACGGTTTAAAAGAGGAGAAAACACGAAAAAAATGACAATTAAATTTTGAAACATAGTTTATCTTCAATTTCGACTCTTTAAAATTCAAAATTCAACCGAAAAAAAGAAGAGAAAAACTAGCTAATTCGAATCTTTTTGAAAAAATTAAAAAAATAATTTATGGAACATCATTAGTAATTTTTTCTGATTAAGATTAATTTTAGAATTTGGATGACATGTTTTAAATAGGTTAAAACCCAATCTGCACTTTGTTAGAATATATAACAAATTGGACCAAGCTATATTTCTCACAAAGACAAATCATTATTTCTTCTAGATTTTGCAGAACAAAATTTTTAAAAGAAATTCAAAAGACTTTGAAATAAGATTTAAATTTGATTCTACAGATTTTCTAGATTTGCCAGAATAATTTTTTTGAATTTTAATCATAATAAGTTTGAAGAAATATTTCACAAATATTCTTCGTTGAAAAAACAGAAGCTAAAATGAAGAATTAAATTAAAATGTATTTATTATTCTTTACAATAAAAAAAATAAATTTACTTGAACATTGATTTAAATTGTCAGGAAAGAAGAGGAAGGAATTTAAAAGGTAAAAAGGTATATTTGTTTAAAAATCCTAAAATCATTTTTAGGGTTGTATTTTTTCTCTAAAATTGTCTTTCTGAAAGTTATAAGAAGCAAAGTAAAAAAATGTATGAATTTATTTAAACAAGTGAAGACCAAGTCTTTCAAATATTTTCTTGGATTTTCAAATTCTATTTGAGTTTTGTCTCTCTTAGAATTAAAAATGTCAGGCAAAGCGAGACCAGCTTGCTGGTAAATAAATACAATTTAAAAAATAGAGGCAGCTCACTGGTAAGTGCTGCTATTTGAGCTATTTTTAGAACAGGCCAGCGGGCTACTCATCTGGTCCTTACGGGCGACCTGGTGCCCGCGGGCACCGCATTGGTGACCCTTGGACTAGACGTATAAGATTTCATGGGATTTAGCGATTAGGAGTGACAGATTGTTTGGTAAACGTATAACATGTTCTATATGTTATAGTTATTTGAATGACTCTTACCATTATATGTTACGTTAACATACCAGTTGGTTATTTATGCCTCATATAACGTACACTTATTCAGCCTGTTGTTCACTATTCTTTATTTATTTTTAATTGCCTTTCAAATGTCTATTCTTGGTGTTGGCTTTTATCAAATAAATTTCCCCAAAAAATGCGACTTATACTCCAGTGCGACTTATATATGTTTTTTTCCTTCTTTATTATGCATTTTCGGCCGGTGCGACTTATACTCCGGAGCGACTTATACTCCGAAAAATACAGTACTTAGTCCATAAGTACACAAACGTGGACTACATGTGTGGTGACATGCACATTTTTATTTTTACACTTTTTTTCCCAAATTCCATTGTATGTTATACTCTTCTGACACCACTAGATGGCAGTATTAGTGTCCATATGTCGGCATAAGACCCCAATTCAGTAGTGTACACAATTTTGGAAATAAGAGCTAAAAGGTGCTGTCCACGCATGTGGCCACTAGGGCCTTTAGAGGTTAATATAGGACCAGAATTGGGTTAAATTGTAGAGATATTTTTATGAAGAGCAATCCATTTTTTGTATTATAAGGGTATTATTTCAACTCAGTTTCTGGGTTTTCATAACTATGAACTATTTTTGGGTTTGTTTTTCAATGAGTAACGCATTTTTGGGTAAAAGGCTTTTTCAAATTTGTATTAAAAAGTAACTTTTTTCTCGAAGGGAATTTGATTAAGGATTAATGTCATTAACATTATTTATGATCGCACATCTTATGTACATGAAAATATATGAGCATACTGTATAGGACTACTATGACCATACACCGCAATTCTTGTAAAAACAAAACAAATGTCACTCATATCTTGCTTTTGAGTATATTTTAATGGAATAAAACTAATTTGGATCAGTAGTTGGGAAGGAGTAGGACAAACCAGCAGTAGAATGTAAAGTTTTTAACCAACTATTGGGTCAAGGAGCGCTAAATTGTGCAACCCAATAGTTGGGTTTGGAAAAACCCAACATTTTAGTGAGCATAACTCAATTTTTGGGTTAAATAATTCAACCCAATAGTTGGGTTTAGAATAACCCAACATTGTAGTGAGCATAACTCAACTTTTGGGTTAAATAATTCAACCCAATAGTTGGGTTTGGAATAACCCAACATTGTAGTGAGCATAACTCAACTTTTGGGTTAAATAATTCAACCCAATAGTTGGGTTTGGAATAACCCAACATTTTAGTGAGCATAATTCAATTTTTGGGTTAAATAATTCAACCCAATAGTTGGGTTTGTAATAACCCAACATTGTAGTGAGCATAACTCAACTTTTGGGTTAAATAATTCAACCCAATAGTTGGGTTTGGAATAACCCAACATTGTAGTGAGCATAACTCAATTTTTGGGTTAAATAATTCAACCCAATAGTTGGGTTTGGAATAACCCAACATTGTAGTGAGCATAACTCAACTTTTGGGTTAAATAATTCAACCCAATAGTTGGGTTTGGAATAACCCAACATTGTAGTGAGCATAACTAATTTTTTGGGTTGAATAATTCAACCCAATAGTTGGGTTTGGAATAACCCAACATTGTATTGAGCATAACTAAATTTTTGGGTTGAATAATTCAACCCAATAGTTGGGTTTGGAATAACCCAATATTGTAGTGAGCATAACTCAACTTTTGGGTTAAATAATTCAACCCAATAGTTGGGTTTGGAATAACCCAACATTGTAGTGCGCATAACTCAACTTTTGGGTTAAATAATTCAACCCAATAGTTGGGTTTGGAATAACCCAACATTGTAGTGCGCATAACTCAACTTTTGGGTTAAATAATTCAACCCAATAGTTGGGTTTGGAATAACCCAACATTGTAGTGAGCATAACTCAACTTTTTGGTTAAATAATTCAACCCAATAGTTGGGTTTGGAATAACCCAACATTGTATTGAGCATAACTAAACTTTTGGGTTAAATAATTCAACCCAATAGTTGGGTTTGGAATAACCCAACATTGTAGTGCGCATAACTCAACTTTTGGGTTAAATAATTCAACCCAATAGTTGGGTTTGGAATAACCCAACATTGTAGTGAGCATAACTCAACTTTTGGGTTAAATAATTCAACCCAATAGTTGGGTTTGGAATAACCCAACATTGTAGTGAGCATAACTCAACTTTTGGGTTAAATAATTCAACCCAATAGTTGGGTTTGGAATAACCCAACATTGTATTGAGCATAACTCAACTTTTGGGTTAAATAATTCAACCCAATAGTTTGGTTTGGAATAACCCAACATTGTAGTTAGCATAACTCAACTTTTGGGTTAAATAATTCAACCCAATAGTTGGGTTTGGAATAACCCAACATTGTAGTTAGCATAACTCAACTTTTGGGTTAAATAATTCAACCCAATAGTTGGGTTTGGAATAACCCAACATTGTATTGAGCATAACTAAATTTTTGGGTTGAATAATTCAACCCAATAGTTGGGTTTGGAATAACCCAACATTGTAGTGAGCATAACTCAACTTTTGGGTTAAATAATTCAACCCAATAGTTGGGTTTGGAATAACCCAACATTGTATTGAGCATAACTAAACTTTTGGGTTAAATAATTCAACCCAATAGTTTGGTTTGGAATAACCCAACATTGTAGTTAGCATAACTCAACTTTTGGGTTAAATAATTCAACCCAATAGTTGGGGTTGGAATAACCCAACATTGTAGTGCGCATAACTCAACTTTTGGGTTAAATAATTCAACCCAATAGTTGGGTTTGGAATAACCCAACATTGTAGTGAGCATAACTCAACTTTTTGGTTAAATAATTCAACCCAATAGTTGGGTTTGGAATAACCCAACATTGTATTGAGCATAACTAAACTTTTGGGTTAAATAATTCAACCCAATAGTTGGGTTTGGAATAACCCAACATTGTAGTGAGCATAACTCAACTTTTGGGTTAAATAATTAAACCCAATAGTTGGGTTTGGAATAACCCAACATTGTATTGAGCATAACTAAACTTTTGGGTTAAATAATTCAACCCAATAGTTTGGTTTGGAATAACCCAACATTGTAGTTAGCATAACTCAACTTTTGGGTTAAATAATTCAACCCAATAGTTGGGTTTGGAATAACCCAACATTGTAGTGAGCATAACTCAACTTTTGGGTTAAATAATTCAACCCAATAGTTGGGGTTGGAATAACCCAACATTGTAGTGCGCATAACTCAACTTTTGGGTTAAATAATTCAACCCAATAGTTGGGTTTGGAATAACCCAACATTGTATTGAGCATAACTCAATTTTTGGGTTAAATAATTCAACCCAATAGTTGGGTTTGGAATAACCCAACATTGTAGTGAGCATAACTCAACTTTTGGGTTAAATAATTCAACCCAATAGTTGGGTTTGGAATAACCCAACATTGTAGTGAGCATAACTCAACTTTTGGGTTAAATAATTCAACCCAATAGTTGGGATTGGAATAACCCAACATTGTAGTGAGCATAACTCAACTTTTGGGTTAAATAATTCAACCCAATAGTTGGGTTTGGAATAACCCAACATTGTATTGAGCATAACTAAATTTTTGGGTTGAATAATTCAACCCAATAGTTGGGTTTGGAATAACCCAACATTGTAGTGAGCATAACTCAACTTTTGGGTTAAATAATTCAACCCAATAGTTGGGATTGGAATAACCCAACATTGTAGTGAGCATAACTCAACTTTTGGGTTAAATTATTCAACCCAATAGTTGGGTTTGGAATAACCCAACATTGTAGTGAGCATAACTCAACTTTTGGGTTAAATAATTCAACCCAATAGTTGGGTTTGCATAAACCCAACATTGTAGTGAGGCTAACTCAACTTTTGGGTTAAATAATTCAACCCAATAGTTGGGTTTGGAATAACCCAACATTGTAGTGAGCATAACTCAACTTTTGGGTTAAATAATTCAACCCAATAGTTGGGTTTGGAATAACCCAACATTGTAGTGAGCATAACTCAACTTTTGGGTTAAATAATTCAACCCAATAGTTGGGTTTGGAATAACCCAACATTGTAGTGAGCATAACTCAATTTTTGGGTTAAACAATTCAACCCAATAGTTGGGTTTGGAATAACCCAACATTGTAGTGAGCATAACTCAACTTTTGGGTTAAATAATTCAACCCAATAGTTGGGTTTGGAAAAACCCAACATTGTAGTGAGCATAACTCAATTTTTGGGTTAAATAATTCAACCCAATAGTTGGGTTTGGAATAACCCAACATTGTAGTGAGCATAACTCAACTTTTGGGTTAAACAATTCAACCCAATAGTTGGGTTTGGAATAACCCAACATTGTAGTGAGCATAACTCAAATTTTGGGTTAAATAATTCAACCCAATAGTTGGGTTTGGAATAACCCAACATTGTAGTGAGCATAACTCAACTTTTGGGTTAAATAATTCAACCCAATAGTTGGGTTTGGAATAACCCAACATTGTAGTGAGCATAACTAATTTTTTGGGTTGAATAATTCAACCCAATAGTTGGGTTTGGAATAACCCAACATTTTAGTGAGCATAACTCAATTTTTGGGTTAAATAATTCAACCCAATAGTTGGGTTTGGAATAACCCAACATTGTAGTGAGCATAACTCAACTTTTGGGTTAAATAATTCAACCCAATAGTTGGGTTTGGAATAACCCAACATTGTAGTTAGCATAACTCAACTTTTGGGTTAAATAATTCAACCCAATACTTGGGTTTGGAATAAACCAACATTGTATTGAGCATAACTAAATTTTTGGGTTGAATAATTCAACCCAATAGTTGGGTTTGGAATAACCCAATATTGTAGTGAGCATAACTCAACTTTTGGGTTAAATAATTCAACCCAATAGTTGGGTTTGGAATAACCCAACATTGTAGTGCGCATAACTCAACTTTTGGGTTAAATAATTCAACCCAATAGTTGGGTTTGGAATAACCCAACATTGTAGTGAGCATAACTCAACTTTTGGGTTAAATAATTCAACCCAATAGTTGGGTTTGGAATAACCCAACATTGTAGTGCGCATAACTCAACTTTTGGGTTAAATAATTCAACCCAATAGTTGGGTTTGGAATAACCCAACATTGTAGTGAGCATAACTCAACTTTTGGGTTAAATAATTCAACCCAATAGTTGGGTTTGGAATAACCCAACATTGCAGTGAGCATAACTCAACTTTTGGGTTAAATAATTCAACCCAATAGTTGGGTTTGGAATAACCCAACATTGTAGTGCGCATAACTCAACTTTTGGGTTAAATAATTCAACCCAATAGTTGGGTTTGGAATAAACCAACATTGTATTGAGCATAACTAAATTTTTGGGTTAAATAATTCAACCCAATAGTTGGGTTTGGAATAACCCAACATTGTAGTGAGCATAACTCAATTTTTGGGTTAAATAATTCAACCCAATAGTTGGGTTTGGAATAACCCAACATTGTAGTGAGCATAACTCAACTTTTGGGTTAAATAATTCAACCCAATAGTTGGGTTTGGAAGAACCCAACATTGTAGTGAGCATAACTAATTTTTTGGGTTGAATAATTCAACCCAATAGTTGGGTTTGGAATAACCCAACATTTTAGTGAGCATAACTCAATTTTTGGGTTAAATAATTCAACCCGATAGTTGGGTTTGGAATAACCCAACATTGTAGTGAGCATAACTCAACTTTTGGGTTAAATAATTCAACCCAATAGTTGGGTTTGGAATAACCCAACATTGTAGTTAGCATAACTCAACTTTTGGGTTAAATAATTCAACCCAATACTTGGGTTTGGAATAAACCAACATTGTATTGAGCATAACTAAATTTTTGGGTTGAATAATTCAACCCAATAGTTGGGTTTGGAATAACCCAATATTGTAGTGAGCATAACTCAACTTTTGGGTTAAATAATTCAACCCAATAGTTGGGTTTGGAATAACCCAACATTGTAGTGCGCATAACTCAACTTTTGGGTTAAATAATTCAACCCAATAGTTGGGTTTGGAATAACCCAACATTGTAGTGAGCATAACTCAACTTTTGGGTTAAATAATTCAACCCAATAGTTGGGTTTGGAATAACCCAACATTGTAGTGCGCATAACTCAACTTTTGGGTTAAATAATTCAACCCAATAGTTGGGTTTGGAATAACCCAACATTGTAGTGAGCATAACTCAACTTTTGGGTTAAATAATTCAACCCAATAGTTGGGTTTGGAATAACCCAACATTGCAGTGAGCATAACTCAACTTTTGGGTTAAATAATTCAACCCAATAGTTGGGTTTGGAATAACCCAACATTGTAGTGCGCATAACTCAACTTTTGGGTTAAATAATTCAACCCAATAGTTGGGTTTGGAATAAACCAACATTGTATTGAGCATAACTAAATTTTTGGGTTAAATAATTCAACCCAATAGTTGGGTTTGGAATAACCCAACATTGTAGTGAGCATAACTCAATTTTTGGGTTAAATAATTCAACCCAATAGTTGGGTTTGGAATAACCCAACATTGTAGTGAGCATAACTCAACTTTTGGGTTAAATAATTCAACCCAATAGTTGGGTTTGGAATAACCCAACATTGTAGTGAGCATAACTAATTTTTTGGGTTGAATAATTCAACCCAATAGTTGGGTTTGGAATAACCCAACATTGTATTGAGCATAACTAAATTTTTGGGTTGAATAATTCAACCCAATAGTTGGGTTTGGAATAACCCAACATTGTAGTGCGCATAACTCAACTTTTGGGTTAAATAATTCAACCCAATAGTTGGGTTTGGAATAACCCAACATTGTAGTGCGCATAACTCAACTTTTGGGTTAAATAATTCAACCCAATAGTTGGGTTTGGAATAACCCAACATTGTAGTGAGCATAACTCAACTTTTTGGTTAAATAATTCAACCCAATAGTTGGGTTTGGAATAACCCAACATTGTATTGAGCATAACTAAACTTTCGGGTTAAATAATTCAACCCAATAGTTGGGTTTGGAATAACCCAACATTGTAGTGCGCATAACTCAACTTTTGGGTTAAATAATTCAACCCAATAGTTGGGTTTGGAATAACCCAACATTGTAGTGAGCATAACTCAACTTTTGGGTTAAATAATTCAACCCAATAGTTGGGTTTGGAATAACCCAACATTGTAGTGAGCATAACTCAACTTTTGGGTTAAATAATTCAACCCAATAGTTGGGTTTGGAATAACCCAACATTGTATTGAGCATAACTAAACTTTTGGGTTAAATAATTCAACCCAATAGTTTGGTTTGGAATAACCCAACATTGTAGTTAGCATAACTCAACTTTTGGGTTAAATAATTCAACCCAATAGTTGGGTTTGGAATAACCCAACATTGTATTGAGCATAACTAAATTTTTGGGTTGAATAATTCAACCCAATAGTTGGGTTTGGAATAACCCAACATAGTAGTGAGCATAACTCAACTTTTGGGTTAAATAATTCAACCCAATAGTTGGGTTTGGAATAACCCAACATTGTATTGAGCATAACTAAACTTTTGGGTTAAATAATTCAACCCAATAGTTTGGTTTGGAATAACCCAACATTGTAGTTAGCATAACTCAACTTTTGGGTTAAATAATTCAACCCAATAGTTGGGTTTGGAATAACCCAACATTGTAGTGAGCATAACTCAACTTTTGGGTTAAATAATTCAACCCAATAGTTGGGGTTGGAATAACCCAACATTGTAGTGCGCATAACTCAACTTTTGGGTTAAATAATTCAACCCAATAGTTGGGTTTGGAATAACCCAACATTGTAGTGAGCATAACTCAACTTTTGGGTTGAATAATTCAACCCAATAGTTGGGTTTGGAATAACCCAATATTGTAGTGAGCATAACTCAACTTTTGGGTTAAATAATTCAACCCAATAGTTGGGTTTGGAATAACCCAACATTGTAGTGCGCATAACTCAACTTTTGGGTTAAATAATTCAACCCAATAGTTGGGTTTGGAATAACCCAACATTGTAGTGAGCACAACTCAACTTTTTGGTTAAATAATTCAACCCAATAGTTGGGTTTGGATTAACCCAACATTGTATTGAGCATAACTAAACTTTTGGGTTAAATAATTCAACCCAATAGTTGGGTTTGGAATAACCCAACATTGTAGTGCGCATAACTCAACTTTTGGGTTAAATAATTCAACCCAATAGTTGGGTTTGGAATAACCCAACATTGTAGTGAGCATAACTCAACTTTTGGGTTAAATAATTCAACCCAATAGTTGTGTTTGGAATAACCCAACATTGTAGTGAGCATAACTCAACTTTTGGGTTAAATAATTCAACCCAATAGTTGGGTTTGGAATAACCCAACATTGTATTGAGCATAACTAAACTTTTGGGTTAAATAATTCAACCCAATAGTTTGGTTTGGAATAACCCAACATTGTAGTGAGCATAACTCAACTTTTGGGTTAAATAATTCAACCCAATAGTTGGGTTTGGAATAACCCAACATTGTAGTTAGCATAACTCAACTTTTGGGTTAAATAATTAAACCCAATAGTTGGGTTTGGAATAACCCAACATTGTATTGAGCATAACTAAATTTTTGGGTTGAATAATTCAACCCAATAGTTGGGTTTGGAATAACCCAATATTGTAGTGAGCATAACTCAACTTTTGGGTTAAATAATTCAACCCAATAGTTGGGTTTGGAATAACCCAACATTGTAGTGCGCATAACTCAACTTTTGGGTTAAATAATTCAACCCAATAGTTGGGTTTGGAATAACCCAACATTGTAGTGAGCATAACTCAACTTTTGGGTTAAATAATTCAACCCAATAGTTGGGTTTGGAATAAATCAACATTGTATTGAGCATAACTAAATTTTTGGGTTAAATAATTCAACCCAATAGTTGGGTTTGGAATAACCCAACATTGTAGTGAGCATAACTCAATTTTTGGGTTAAATAATTCAACCCAATAGTTGGGTTTGGAATAACCCAACATTGTAGTGAGCATAACTCAACTTTTGGGTTAGATAATTCAACCCAATAGTTGGGTTTGGAATAACCCAACATTGTAGTGAGCATAACTAATTTTTTGGGTTGAATAATTCAACCCAATAGTTGGGTTTGGAATAACCCAACATTGTATTGAGCATAACTAAATTTTTGGGTTGAATAATTCAACCCAATAGTTGGGTTTGGAATAACCCAATATTGTAGTGAGCATAACTCAACTTTTGGGTTAAATAATTCAACCCAATAGTTGGGTTTGGAATAACCCAACATTGTAGTGCGCATAACTCAACTTTTGGGTTAAATAATTCAACCCAATAGTTGGGTTTGGAATAACCCAACATTGTAGTGAGCATAACTCAACTTTTTGGTTAAATAATTCAACCCAATAGTTGGGTTTGGAATAACCCAACATTGTATTGAGCATAACTAAACTTTTGGGTTAAATAATTCAACCCAATAGTTGGGTTTGGAATAACCCAACATTGTAGTGCGCATAACTCAACTTTTGGGTTAAATAATTCAACCCAATAGTTGGGTTTGGAATAACCCAACATTGTAGTGAGCATAACTCAACTTTTGGGTTAAATAATTCAACCCAATAGTTGGGTTTGGAATAACCCAACATTGTAGTGAGCATAACTCAACTTTTGGGTTAAATAATTCAACCCAATAGTTGGGTTTGGAATAACCCAACATTGTATTGAGCATAACTAAACTTTTGGGTTAAATAATTCAACCCAATAGTTTGGTTTGGAATAACCCAACATTGTAGTGAGCATAACTCAACTTTTGGGTTAAATAATTCAACCCAATAGTTGGGTTTGGAATAACCCAACATTGTAGTTAGCATAACTCAACTTTTGGGTTAAATAATTCAACCCAATAGTTGGGTTTGGAATAACCCAACATTGTATTGAGCATAACTAAATTTTTGGGTTGAATAATTCAACCCAATAGTTGGGTTTGGAATAACCCAATATTGTAGTGAGCATAACTCAACTTTTGGGTTAAATAATTCAACCCAATAGTTGGGTTTGGAATAACCCAACATTGTAGTGCGCATAACTCAACTTTTGGGTTAAATAATTCAACCCAATAGTTGGGTTTGGAATAACCCAACATTGTAGTGAGCATAACTCAACTTTTGGGTTAAATAATTCAACCCAATAGTTGGGTTTGGAATAAATCAACATTGTATTGAGCATAACTAAATTTTTGGGTTAAATAATTCAACCCAATAGTTGGGTTTGGAATAACCCAACATTGTAGTGAGCATAACTCAATTTTTGGGTTAAATAATTCAACCCAATAGTTGGGTTTGGAATAACCCAACATTGTAGTGAGCATAACTCAACTTTTGGGTTAGATAATTCAACCCAATAGTTGGGTTTGGAATAACCCAACATTGTAGTGAGCATAACTAATTTTTTGGGTTGAATAATTCAACCCAATAGTTGGGTTTGGAATAACCCAACATTGTATTGAGCATAACTAAATTTTTGGGTTGAATAATTCAACCCAATAGTTGGGTTTGGAATAACCCAATATTGTAGTGAGCATAACTCAACTTTTGGGTTAAATAATTCAACCCAATAGTTGGGTTTGGAATAACCCAACATTGTAGTGCGCATAACTCAACTTTTGGGTTAAATAATTCAACCCAATAGTTGGGTTTGGAATAACCCAATATTGTAGTGAGCATAACTCAACTTTTGGGTTAAATAATTCAACCCAATAGTTGGGTTTGGAATAACCCAACATTGTAGTGAGCATAACTCAATTTTTGGGTTAAATAATTCAACCCAATAGTTGGGTTTGGAATAACCCAACATTGTATTGAGCATAACTAAACTTTTGGGTTAAATAATTCAACCCAATAGTTTGGTTTGGAATAACCCAACATTGTAGTTAGCATAACTCAACTTTTGGGTTAAATAATTCAACCCAATAGTTGGGTTTGGAATAACCCAACATTGTAGTGAGCATAACTCAACTTTTGGGTTAAATAATTCAACCCAATAGTTGGGGTTGGAATAACCCAACATTGTAGTGCGCATAACTCAACTTTTGGGTTAAATAATTCAACCCAATAGTTGGGTTTGGAATAACCCAACATTGTATTGAGCATAACTCAATTTTTGGGTTAAATAATTCAACCCAATAGTTGGGTTTGGAATAACCCAACATTGTAGTGAGCATAACTCAACTTTTGGGTTAAATAATTCAACCCAATAGTTGGGTTTGGAATAACCCAACATTGTAGTGAGCATAACTCAACTTTTGGGTTAAATAATTCAACCCAATAGTTGGGATTGGAATAACCCAACATTGTAGTGAGCATAACTCAACTTTTGGGTTAAATAATTCAACCCAATAGTTGGGTTTGGAATAACCCAACATTGTTTTGAGCATAACTAAATTTTTGGGTTGAATAATTCAACCCAATAGTTGGGTTTGGAATAACCCAACATTGTAGTGAGCATAACTCAACTTTTGGGTTAAATAATTCAACCCAATAGTTGGGATTGGAATAACCCAACATTGTAGTGAGCATAACTCAACTTTTGGGTTAAATTATTCAACCCAATAGTTGGGTTTGGAATAACCCAACATTGTAGTGAGCATAACTCAACTTTTGGGTTAAATAATTCAACCCAATAGTTGGGTTTGCATAAACCCAACATTGTAGTGAGCATAACTCAACTTTTGGGTTAAATAATTCAACCCAATAGTTGGGTTTGGAATAACCCAACATTGTAGTGAGCATAACTCAACTTTTGGGTTAAATAATTCAACCCAATAGTTGGGTTTGGAATAACCCAACATTGTATTGAGCATAACTCAATTTTTGGGTTAAATAATTCAACCCAATAGTTGGGTTTGGAATAACCCAACATTGTAGTGAGCATAACTCAACTTTTGGGTTAAATAATTCAACCCAATAGTTGGGTTTGGAATAACCCAACATTGTAGTGCGCATAACTCAACTTTTGGGTTAAATAATTCAACCCAATAGTTGGGTTTGGAATAACCCAACATTGTATTGAGCATAACTCAACTTTTGGGTTCAATAATTCAACCCAATAGTTTGGTTTGGAATAACCCAACATTGTAGTGCGCATAACTCAACTTTTGGGTTAAATAATTCAACCCAATAGTTGGGTTTGGAATAACCCAACATTGTATTGAGCATAACTAAACTTTTGGGTTAAATAATTCAACCCAATAGTTTGGTTTGGAATAAACCAACATTGTAGTTAGCATAACCCAACTTTTGGGTTAAATAATTCAACCCAATAGTTGGGTTTGGAATAACCCAACATTGTATTGAGCATAACTAAATTTTTGGGTTGAATAATTCAACCCAATAGTTGGGTTTGGAATAACCCAACATTGTAGTGAGCATAACTCAACTTTTGGGTTAAATAATTCAACCCAATAGTTGGGGTTGGAATAACCCAACATTGTAGTGCGCATAACTCAACTTTTGGGTTAAATAATTCAACCCAATAGTTGGGTTTGGAATAACCCAACATTGTATTGAGCATAACTCAATTTTTGGGTTAAATAATTCAACCCAATAGTTGGGTTTGGAATAACCCAACATTGTAGTGAGCATAACTCAACTTTTGGGTTAAATAATTCAACCCAATAGTTGGGTTTGGAATAACCCAACATTGTAGTGAGCATAACTCAACTTTTGGGTTAAATAATTCAACCCAATAGTTGGGATTGGAATAACCCAACATTGTAGTGAGCATAACTCAACTTTTGGGTTAAATTATTCAACCCAATAGTTGGGTTTGGAATAACCCAACATTGTAGTGAGCATAACTCAACTTTTGGGTTAAATAATTCAACCCAATAGTTGGGTTTGCATAAACCCAACATTGTAGTGAGCATAACTCAACTTTTGGGTTAAATAATTCAACCCAATAGTTGGGTTTGGAATAACCCAACATTGTAGTGAGCATAACTCAACTTTTGGGTTAAATAATTCAACCCAATAGTTGGGTTTGGAATAACCCAACATTGTAGTGAGCATAACTCAACTTTTGGGTTAAATAATTCAACCCAATAGTTGGGTTTGGAATAACCCAACATTGTAGTGAGCATAACTCAACTTTTGGGTTAAATAATTCAACCCAATAGTTTGGTTGGGAATAACCCAACATTAAGTTATCATAAATCAACTTTTTGGTTAAATAATACAACGCAAAAAGTTGGGTTTAAAAAATTAACCCAAAATGTTGAGTTAAAATACCTCCAATAAGGGATTCGTCCTTTTCTGAACCAGCAGTTGGGTTAAAATTGGGTTATTTTTTTAACCCTACATTTTTTAGTGTGTGTGTTCCGTAATGAAAATGTACCTCCGAGATGAGTCTGTGAACCTTAAATAATGTAATTATTGATGCAGCAGAATTAGTGGCAGCACATGAAATTAAATACAATATATCCACTATTTCGTAAAAGAAATTCCCTTAAATGTGCATATGAAACATGGCAGGCCAGTCACAACATTAGGTACACCTGCACAATGGCCAATGACAGGGCCTATATGGGTGTCGAATGTGTTTTCTACGAGGGCCACCGCGCAGTTATCAGAGGGCCGCTTGTAACAGTGAATAATGTATGAATTTACCTCTGTCAATGCCTTTGACTATTTAATGATATATATTTGTGTGTATGGTACAGGCCAGAAGTGTGGACGCCCCTTCTCATTCAATGTGTTGTCTTTATTTCCATGACTATTTACATTGTAGATTGTCACTGAAGGCATCAAAACTATGAATGAACACAGGGGTGTCAAACGTACGGCCCGGGGGTCGGATCAGGCCCGCGAACAGGTTTTATCCGGCCAGCGGGATGAATTTTCTAAATATAAAAATGTACCTGAAATTTTTGAATGAAAGAAACTGCTGTTCTAAATGTGTCCACTGGACAATAGCAATTCTTTGTATCTGTGTAGATGATGCTACATATGTACGAAATAAACATGATGTTAGTGCACCAGTCGAGGAAAATGATCAAACTACATAAATAGCACGCTGTAATTTGATTTTGATATATTTTTGTTATCTTGATAGACACCAATGAGTTGACTGATGAACTTTATCACATAATTTATTCAGAAAATATAAGTAACGACAAATAAATGATTAACCGCAACATGTAAGTGTAAAAAAAAACCTAACAACATTATAGGCCTACTGAAATTAATTTTTTTTATTTAAACGGGGATAGCAGATCCATTCTATGTGTCATACTTGATCATTTCGCGATATTGCCATATTTTTGCTGAAAGGATTTAGTAGAGAACAACGACGATAAAGTTCGCAACTTTTGGTCTCTGATAAAAAAAAGCCTTGCCTGTACCGGAAGTAGCGTGACGTAGTCAGTTGATAGCCTCCTCATATTTTCCTATTGTTTTCAACGCAGCTAGAGCGATTCAGACCGAGAAAGCGACGATTACCCCATTAATTTGAGCGAGGATGAAAGATTCGTGGATGAGGAACGTTAGAGTGACGGACTAGAATGCAGTGCAAGACATATCTTTTTTCGCTCTGACCGTAACTTAGGTACAAGCTGGCTCATTGGATTCCACACTCTCTCCTTTTTCTATTGTGGATCACGGATTTGTATTTTAAACCACCTCGGATACTATATCCTCTTGAAAATGAGAGTCGAGAACGCGAAATGGACATTCCAGTGACTTTTATCTCCACGACAATACATCGACGAAACACTTTAGCTACGGAGCTAATGTGATAGCATCGGGCTCAAATGCAGATATAAACAAAATACATAAACCCCAGACTGGAAGGATAGACAGAAGATCAACAATACTATTAAACCATGGACATGTAACTACACGGTTAATGCTTTCCAGCTTGGCGAAGCTTAAAAATGCTGTTGCTAACGACGCCATTGAAGCTAACTTTGTATAACGGGACCTCACAGAGCTATGATAAAAACATTAGCGCTCCACCTACGCCAGCCAGCCCTCATCTGCTCATCAACACCCGTGCTCACCTGCGTTCCAGCGATCGACGGAAGGACGAAGGACTTCACCACGATCATCCGTGCGGTCGGTGTCTGCTATCCGAGTCAAAGTCTTCCTGGTTGTGTTGCTGTAGTCCGCCGCTAATACACCGATCCCACCTACAACTTTCTTCTTTGCAGTCTCCATTGTTCATTAAACAAATTGCAAAAGATTCACCAACACAGATGTCCAGAATACTGTGGAATTATGAGATGAAAACAGAGCTTTTTGTATTGTATTCAATGGGGTACCGATACTTCTGTTTCACTGGCTACGTCACGCGCATACGTCATCATCCAAAGGCGTTTTCAACCGGAAGTTTAGCGGGAAATTTAAAATGTCACTTTATAAGTTAACGCGGCCGTATTGGCATGTGTTGCAATGTTAAGATTTCATCATTGATATATAAACTATCAGACTGCGTGGTCGCTAGTAGTGGCTTTCAGTAGGCCTTTAAGATTTGTACATTTTTGCTTGTTCTGGTTTTAAGTTGTCGTGCCGTGATTTTACCAGTCCGGCCCACTTGGGAGTAGATTTTTCTCCATGTGGCCCCCCTATCTAAAATGAGTTTGACACCCCTGACATGTGGAGTTATGTACTTAACAACAACAACAAAAAAGGTGAAATAACTGAAAACATGTTTTATATTCTAGTTTCTTCAAAATAGCCACCCTTTGCTCTGATTACTGCTTTGCACACTCTTGGCATTCTCTCGATTATGTTTTTTTACTTCACAGGTGTCATAGTTTTGATGCCTTCAGTGACAATCTACAATGTAAATAGTCCTGAAAATCATGAAAATGCATTGAAATGAGAAGGCGTGTCCAAACTTTTGGCCTGTACTGTATGCCATGGGGGTCCAATTCGTTTTCATTGAGGGCCACATGGCAGTTATGGCTGCCATCAGAGGGCCTCTAGTAACAGCAAATAATATATGAAGTTGCCTATGTCAGAGGTGTCAAAGTGGTTTTCCCTGAGGGTCACATCGCAGTTATGTTCTAACAGTGAATACTAATGTTACACAATTTTTAATGCATTTTATTAGGAGATTTTTTTTAAACTGTAAAAAAATGTAAAAAAAAAACATGGTAAGTTGCTATCATTTCACCTCAAAATGTAGTGTATATTACTGTAAATGGAAAAACAGTACTGCTGTTTTTATGGTAAAAAGACATCTCAGTTGCCACATTTGTTTTTTTACTGTAAATAAAAAAATTTGCAATTTTACATTAAAATTGGAATACCAGTTTGTTTGTTTTTTATTTTATTTTTTATTTTACCACAAATCAACAACTGCAGATTTTTCGGTGTATTACTGTAAATGCCAAAACGGCACCACAGTTTATTATAGTAAAAAAAGTAGTTTTTTTCATTTAGAGAAAAATGCTGTAAAAACCACAGTAAATTTCACAATTTTACCATGAAACCAATTGATACTTTTACATTGCACAATCTGATGGATAACTTGCTTTGAAATCATTATTATTGGTATTTATTTCCATTAAAAAAATGGTTTGAATGTTTGACAATATATTTTGGCATAATTAGACATGATTTAAGTTAACATAATTTGCGATTACATGGAGTACATATATATTTTTGAAGAAAGAATACATTTAGTAAGAATAGTTACGGTACTTTATTGATACATATTATTTGCAGGCTTTTGAGGGCCAAATAAAATGAAGTGGCGGGCCACATTTGGCCCCGGGCCTTGAGTTTGACATCTGTGACCTATGTCAATGCCTTTGACTATTTGATTGTATATATATATATATATATATATATATATATATATATATATATATATATATATATATATATATATATATATATATATATATATATATATATATATATATATATATATATATATATATATATATATATATATATATATATATATATATATAAATATATATATATATATATATGTATGTGTGGGAAAAAATCACAAGACTATTTAATCTCTACAGGCCTGTTTCATGAGGGTTTCCTCAATCATCAGGAGATGAAAAAAAAAAAAACTATCTCCTGATGATTGAGGAAACCCTCATGAAACAGGCCTGTAGAGATGAAATAGTCTTGTGATTTTTTCCCACACATACATATTACGCTCTACCACGGTATCGAGCACTATTTTTTTTTGGATAATCCAATTAAGACATATATATATATATATATATATATATATATATATATATATATATATATATATATATATATATATATATATATATATATATATATATATATATATATATATATATATATATATATATATATATATATATATATATATATACATATATATATATATATATATATATATATATATATATATATATATATATATATATATATATATATATATATATATATATATATATATAAGTATGAATGGTTTTAGTTATACTGTAAAACTTACACATGTTGCTCGGAGGGATGATGAAAGAAACCATACGAATATATATATATATATATATATATATATATATATATGTATATATATATATATATATATATATATATATATATATATATATATATATATATATATATGTATGTATATATATATATATATATATATATATATATATATATATATATATATATATATATATATATATATATATATATATATATATATATATATATATATATATATATATATATTTATATATATATATATATATATATATATATGTCTTAATTAGATTATGCAAAAAAAAAAAAAAAAAAAAAAAAATTTAAAAATAGTGCTCGATACCGTGGTAGAGCGTAATATGTATGTGTGGGAAAAAAAACACAAGACTATCTCATCTCTACAAGCCTGTTTCATGAGGGGTTTCCTCAATCCTCAGGATAAAATCTCCTGAGGATTGAGGAAACCCCTCATGAAACAGGCCTGTAGAGATGAGATAGTCTTGTGATTTTTTCCCACACACACACACACACATATATATATATATATATATATATATATATATATATATATATATATATATATATATATATATATATATATATATATATATATACCAGAATTGTACTTGTAAATATACAGGGTTATTTCTGTATTTTTTTACAACGTATTCCGGTAAATGAAAAAACAGTGCCATGAAAAAATGGCAGCTTCTTAGTTGTCAGAATTTTACTGTAAAATTTAAGGTGTTTATTTATTTATTTTTATTTTTATTTTTGACTAAATGTTAGTGTAGATCACAGGTGTCAAACTCAAGGCCCACGCATGCATGACAACATAACTGCATTACACTCTTCAATCATATGAATAATGATGATGGATTATTCCATTAACGCCAATATAAGAAGTGGACGATTTCCAAGAACTTACATAATTGACCTACTTTGGATTGGTTTGAGCAGCAATAATGTGCAAAATGATCCAATACAAGTTGTAACACAAAATCTGCCTTTGGATTACACCACAGGTGTCAAACTCAAGGCGCGGGGGCCAGATCTGGCCCGCGACATCATTTTATCTGGTCCGCAAACACCTGGAAATGATATGTGTCAATAAAGTACTTCATATTTTCTCGCTAAATGTCATTGATTTGTTTCATTTTGACAGAAAAAAACATACGTACTGCTTGAAATTGCATACCTTTTAAACTTTAATAGTATCCAATATTGCAACAAATACAAAACATGTTTTCGTCTAAATAAAAGTAAATAAAGTACTTCACTTTATAGCAAACTACCCATCGAATGAATAAAAATGACAATACATTTTACGTTGTTCTTCACAGCATATTACTGTAAATTGAATAAAAACTACTACTGTTTTTTGCTTTTAAAATTCTGTTGACTGAGCGGCCATATTTTTACTGTAAAATCTTGTGTTTAACGGTGTATTACTGTAAATGTAAAAACGACACATTTGTTTTTACGGTACAATAAGTGTCAGCTCGGTTGCCAGAATAAAAAAAATTAAAGCTGCAAGCAGCGTTGGTTGGGGCCGCATATTTGGCAGGTGCTAGTTGCTGAAGGATGTCAATCTATGAAATGTAGGTCTAAGTGAGACCTACATAGAGGTTTTTGTTTCATGTCTCTAAGACGTTCCTACCGGAAGTTACAAGCAGTTTTGTCTGGGGTTTCCTCCGAGGAGCAGTTTTGTCTGTGTTTTATTCCTAGGGGGCGCTAGAGCGCAATTTTGAGTTTTGGGGTTTGGTTTTTTTATTAGATCGCAATTTCCGCCAGTCCTGATGTGTGTGAAAAGTTTGGTGAGTTTTGAAGTATTTTAAGGGAGTCAAATTACAGCTCAAAGAGGCAAAAATGTGTGTTTTTATGAAACTTTTGTTTTGAAGGGGTGATTGCCAACTTCCTGTAGATTTTTGCTGAAGGATGTCAGTGTATGAAATCTAGCTCTAAGTCAGACCTACATATAGGTTTTTGTTTCATGTCTCTACGATATTCGTACTGGGAGTTAGAGGAAGTTGTGTCTGTGTTTTTTTCCTAGGTGCTGCGGCACAGTGGTTGATTTCTTTGAAGGCTCGTAAAATCCCAGAAGCGCAGCATTATCAGCGCAGTGGTTCTTTGAAGGCTTGTAAAATCAAAACCGTAGCACTTATCAAAACTCTTTGAGTATCCGTCAATCAGAAGGGTTCAATCTCTCTCCTGTAGTAGTTTGAAGCCGAAACGACAAACGCGCTCAGAGGAGATAATGTTTGATGTTTGGTGACCGCTTTATACAAAAATGAATAAGCGGTAGAAAATGGATGGATGGATAGTTTTGAAGGGGAGATTGCAAACTTCCTGGGGATTTTTGCTGAAAGATGTCAAAGAATGAAATGTAGGTCTAGGTGAGACCTACATAGAGGTTTTTGTTTCATGTCTCTAAGACGTTACTACCGGAAGTTACAAGCAGATTTGTCTGTGTTTTCCTCTGAGGAGGAGTTTTGTCTCTGTTTTATTCAAAAATTGCGCTAGAGTGCAATTTTGAGTTTTGGGGTTCGTTTTTTTTATTAGATCGCAATTTCCACCAGTCCCGATGTGTGTGAAAAGTTTGGTGAGTTTTGAAGTATTTTAAGGGGGTCAAATTACAGCTCAAAGAGGCAAAAATGATTGTGTTTAGTCATTTTTTGTCTTGAAGGGGAAATTGCCAACTTCCTGTTGGTTTTTGCCGAAGGATGTGTAATTATGAAATGTAGGTCTAAGTCAGACCTACATATAAGTTTTTGTTTCATGTCTCTACCACCTTCCTAGTGGGAGTTACAGGCAGTTTGTTTTTGTTTTTTCCCTAGGGGGCGCTAGAGCGCAATTTTGACTTTTGGGGTTTGGTTTTTTTGACTAAAGTGTTGTGTACGCGTTTTTTGATGTGTGTGTAAAATTTGGTGAGTTTTGAAGCATGTTAAGAGGGGCAAAGTAGTGCGCAAAGCTGCGGAATAATAATAAAGAATAATAACAAACCTTACAATAACAATAGGCCCTTTTCGGCCCATTGTCAAAGGACTCCCACAGGGACTCCCTTTGACAATGGGCCGTGCGGGCCCTAATTAAAGGTAAAGTTAAAGTACCACTGACAGTCACACACACACTGTGTGGTGAAATTAACCTCTGCGTTTGACCCGTCCCCTTGTTCCACCCCCTGGGAGGCGAGGTGAGCAGTGAGCAGCAGCGGTGGCCGCGCTCAGGAATCATTTTTTGGTGATTTACCCCCCCCAATTCCAACCCTTGATGCTGAGTGCCAAGCAGGGAGGTATGTATATTTGTGTTAAATATACATATTAATATGTATATTTAACACAAAAATTCTGGAAAGTAAACTGACAGCTTTTTCCATAATCTCCCCCCCACCCCCCCAAAAAAAACAACAACAAAAAAACAAACAAAACAGTGGTACTGTTTTTTCATTTACTGTAAAATGTTATAAAAAAGTAAAACAAACAAACAATTTTTTACAGTAAAATTTTGTAAATGTCAAGTTTTTACTGTAAAATCGCCAGTCTACTTAATACAATTTATATAATTAATAATGGAATCCAGAGGCCGATCCATACATTATTCACTGTTACAAGAGGCCCTCTGATAGCAGCCATGTGGCCCTCAATGAAAACAAGTTTGTGTAGATGGAAAACACCAGTGGTTTTTTTTTCCATTTTTTATTCTGGCATCCAAGCTGTTTGTTTTTAGCGTAAAAAAAAACATTTTCCATTTACAGTAATACACCTTAAAAACAACATCCGTGTATTTTAACAATAGAATCTATTGTCATTAATGTGATGGATAACTAGTAGGGATGTCCGATAATGGCTTTTTGCCGGTATCCGATATGCCGATATTGTCCAACTCTTTAATTACCGATACCGATATCAACCGATACCGATATCAACCGATATATACAGTCGTGGAATTAACACATTATTATGCCTAATTTGGACAACCAGGTATGGTGAAGATAAGGTACTTTTTAAAAAAATGAATCAAATAAAATAAGATAAATAAATTAAAAACATTTTCTTGAATAAAAAAGAAAGTACAACAATATAAAAACAGTTACATAGAAACTAGTAATTAATGAAAATTTGTAAAATTAACTGTTAAAGGTTAGTACTATTAGTGGAGCAGCAGCACGCACAATCATGTGTGCTTACGGACTGTATCCCTTGCAGACTGTATTGATATATGTTGATATATAATGTAGGAAGCAGAATATTAATAACAGAAAGAAACAACCCTTTGTGTGAATGAGTGTAAATGGGGGAGGGAGTTTTTTTGGGGTTGGTGCACTAATTGTAAGTGTATCTTGTGTTTTTTATGTGGATTTAATTAAAAAAAAAAAAAAAAAAAAAAAAAAAAAGATACTGATAATAAAAAAAACCGATACCGATCATTTCCGATATTACATTTTAACGCATTCATCGGCCGATAATATCGGCAGACCGATAATATCGGCCGATAATATCTGTCTGCCAATATTATCGGCCGATAAATGCGTTAAAATGTAATATCGGAAATGATCGGTATCGTTTTTTTTTATTTTCAGTATCGTTTTTTTTTTTTGTTTTTTTTTAAATTAAATCCACATAAAAAACACAAGATACACTTACAATTAGTGCACCAACCCACAAAAACCTCCCTCCCCCATTTACACTCATTCACACAAAAGGGTTGTTTCTTTCTGTTATTAATATTCTGCTTCCTACATTATATATCAATATATATCAATACAATCTGCAAGGGATACAGTCTGTAAGCAGACCGATATTATCGGACATCTCTAATAACTAGCTTTGAAATCATAAGTCAAGCAGACATTTAAGTAGTTTATATTTTTATTTTGACAAAACAATTCGTGCAATATTGGGTACTAATAAAGTTTAAAAGGATTGCAATTTCACGCAGTACATATTTTCTGTCCAAATGGAAAAAAATGAATTCATTAAGTGAAAAAATATAAGGTACTTTATTGACACGTTATTTTTATGCATATAAAATGACGTGCTGGGCAGATTTGGGCCGCCCGGGCCTTGAGTTTGACCCCTGTGCTATACGTTGATCACATGGTCTGCGTAGGGCCCACGAATGCCGTTTGGACCCCTTTTTTGAATAAATGTAAAATAAAAAATGATGTGAAAGTTTACTGCAAAAATGTGTTAATGCTGGTTGAACAAGGATCAAATCCAGGTCTGAGGAGTTTTAGGAAGATGTGCAATTTTTTTTTTTAATATTGAAATTGATATTCCGCACTAAAAAATATAAATTATTGAACAATTTCTTTCCCATTAATTCATTTTAGTTTGCATCAAATACAATTGAAATTGGATTAAAAAGTAGGAAAACTTGTTTCACATATAAAAAAAATGAGTTATGAGAGCGGCTCATAATAAAATTCTGCCTATACGCCCCAATTTATCCTAGGGCAGCCCCTTCAAATGGTGTCCAAATTGCGGCCCCGGGGCCTGTAGGCTGGCTTTTGTCTGTAAATTCTACAAAGAAAAATGTATTAATGAGAATTATTTATTGATCAGAGTAATCAAAGTGTTGATTAATTTCGATTATCACGATGAAACATCATTCATTTCCAATGCGTGTGTACTATGAGTGGGCGTGTTGCGTGTGATCTACTAAGACTGCATGTGCAATTGACAACTGGTTTCTGTGTGCTGGCATTATGTGGCCATGGAAACACTCATTTCTACCTTTTCTGCGATACAGAATGGAAATCTAGACAACAGAAACCAGTTTTATCACACTGACAATGTGCTCTGCGGGGAAGTAGTGGACCATCACAATAGCTCATTCGTTTATCCGGCATGATCCACATGCAAGATAATGCACATTGCGAGATGTTTTTTTTTTTTTCCAAATAGTAGATATATTTTATTAAAATTATGTATACCCTATATCAGTGGTCCTCAACCACCGGTCCGCGGCCCGGTACCGGTCCGCGGACCGATTGGTACCGGGCCGCACAAGAAATTTAAAAATCAAAAATCAAAAAAAAATATATATATATACTGTATATACATTTTTTAATGAAATCAACATAAAAAACACAATATATACATTATATATCAATATAGATCAATACAGTCTGCAGGGATACAGTCCGTAAGCACACATGATTGTATTTATTTATGTAAAAAAAAAAAATAATAATAATTTTTATTTTTATTTTTATTTTTATTTAATTTATTTTTTTAAATACACCCCCACACCCCCACCGGTCCGTGGGACAAATTTTCAAGCGTTGACCGGTCCGCAGCTACAAAAAGGTTGGGGACCACTGCCCTATATGAAAAAATGAGCCTCATTGAAAAAAATCCATCAGACAGACACCAAAATGCTTTAATTGAATTAGTTTTAAACAGCCCCAAAAGTCATTTAGCGGATGTAAAATTATAAAATGATATTGCTGAATAGACGATAAATCGAACATTTCATTTGACGGTCGAGAACAGGGGTGTCAAACTCATTTTCCTTAAGGGCCACATTGCAGTATTGGCTGCTTTGAGAGGGCCATTTAAAAACAATTAATTCACATTATGCACGCGGGTAATAACCTGTGATTAATCATGATTAATCGAAATGCATATGCATTTGATTATTAGATTTTGTTATGTATAACTTGCTTTATAAAAAAGTAAAGGTGACAAGCAGATATTTAATTATTCGTTTTTAATCTCACAAAAATAGTTTTGCAATATAGTATTTAATATTATAATTGGCATGATCAGTTAATATTAAAGTTTAAAATATGAATTTTTTTTCTGTCGAAATTGAAAGAATGCATTTAGTAAAAAAAAATATAAAAAAGTATTTTATCTAAACCCATTTTTTCCGGGCCACATAGAATGATGTGGCGGGCCAGAAGTGGCCCCCGGGGCCTTGAGTTTGACACCTGTGGTCTAGAAAGGCGGGAATATAAATGCATTTATTAAAGACCTTTAACAACATGTTCATGTCAACAAAAAGTATGTCAGTTTTTCAAAAAACAAACATTCGTCAAACATTAACGTGAACTTGTTGCTCTGTCTGCATTACTAATGAGATGACAAGAATTCTCCTTTCTGCAAAGTTTGCATTATAATTTATCGGTTGAATCTTCCTTCATGTTTTTTTATTTTTTTTATATATACACTTAAATTAACCATTGTGCTGTTCAGTGTCTTCCATATTGACTTGTTACATTTTGTGTAGCCTGTCACTAAACCAAACCAAGTGGCCATTTACAGTACGCATGCATGACAACATAACTGCATTACACTCTTCAATCATATGAATAATGATGATGGATTATTCCACATTAAAGGATTAACGCCAACAGAAGAAGCGGACGTTTTCCGAGAACTTACATAATTGACCTACTTTGGATTGGTTTTAGCAGCTTTAATGTGCAAAATGATCCAATACAGGTTGTAAACACAAAATCTGCCTTTGGATTACACCACAGGTATCAAACTCAAGGCCCGGGGGCCATTTATCGTCTATTCAGCAATATCATTTTATAATTTTACAGCCTTGATGCATTTTGGTGTTTGTCTGCTGGATTTTTTTCAATGAGGCTCGTTTTTTCATATAAGATATATATAATTGTATTAAAATATATCTACTATATGAAATAAAGAAAAAAAACCTCTCGCAATGTGCATCATCTTGCATGTGGATCATGGGCCATAATTTTATCTGGCCCGAAAACACCTGGAAATGATATTTGTCAATAAAGTACTTCATATTTTCTTACTAAATGTCATTGATTTTTTTTCATTTTGACAGAAAAAAATATGTGTACTGCTTGAAATTGCATGCCTTTTAAACTTAAAATAGTATCCAATATTGCAACAAATATTACAGTATATTATCATACTTTCCAAACATGTTTTTGTCTCAATAAAAAATACTTAACTTTACAGCAAACTACCCATCAAATTAATAAAAATGGCAATAAATTGGACATGTGTCCCACGGACCG
>NC_084734.1:88284578-88297078 GCF_033978785.1 Entelurus aequoreus | reverse complement strand
GTGACAAAGAAGTTGGGAAAGGTGGCAATAAATACTGATAAAGTTGAGGAATGCTCATCAAACACTTATTTGGAACATCCCACAGGTGTGCAGGCTAATTGGGAACAGGTGGGTGCCATGATTGGCTATAAAAGTAGATTCCATGAAATGCTCAGTCATTCACAAACAAGGATGGGGCGAGGGTCACCACTTTGTCAACAAATGCCTGAGCAAATTGTTGAACAGTTTAAGAAAAAACTTTCTCAAGCAGCTATTGCAAGGAATTTAGGGATTTCACCATCTACGCTCCGTAATATCATCAAAGGGTTCAGAGAATGTGGAGAAATCACTGCACGTAAGCAGCTAAGCCCGTGACCTTCCATCCCTCAGGCTGTACTGCATCAACAAGCCACATCAGTGTGTAAAGGATATCACCACATGGGCTCAGGAACACACTGTCAGTAACTACAGTTGGTCGCTACATCTGTAAGTGCAAGTTAAAACTCTCCTATGCAAGGCGAAAACCATTTATCAACAACACCCAGAAACGCCGTCGGCTTCGCTGGGCCTGAGCTCATCTAAGATGGACTGATACAAAGTGGAAAAGTGTTCTGTGGTCTGACGAGTCCACATTTCAAATTGTTTTTGGGAACTGTGGACGTCGTGTCCTCCGGACCAAAGAGGAAAAGAACCATCCGGATTGTTCTAGGCGCAAAGTGTAAAAGGCAGCATGTGTGATGGTATGGGGGTGTATTAGTGGCCAAGACATGGGTAACTTACACATCTGTGAAGGCACCATTAATGCTGAAAGGTACATACAGCTTTTGGAGCAACATATGTTGCCATCCAAGCAACGTTACCATGGACGCCCCTGCTTATTTCAGCAAGACAATGCTGTTACATCAACGTGGCTTCATAGTAAAAGAGTGCGGGTACTAGACTGGCCTGCCTGTAGTCCAGACCTGTCTCCCATTGAAAATGTGTGGCACCTGCAATGTGAGAAGGGAGACCCCCGGACTGTTGAACAACTTAAGCTGTACATCAAGCAAGAATGGGAAAGAATTCCACTTCAAAAATGTGTCTCCTCACTTCCCAAACCTTTACTGAGTGTTGTTAAAAGGAAAGGCCATGTAACACAGTGGTGAACATGCCCTTTCCCAACTACTTTGGCACGTGTTGCAGCCATGTAATTCTAAGTTAATGATTATTTGCCAAAACAAAATAAAGTTTATTAGTTTGATCATCAAATATGTTGTCTTTGTAGCATATTCAACTGAATATGGCTTGAAAAGGATTTGCAAATCATTGTATTCCGTTTATATTTACATCTAACACCATTTCCCAACTCATATGGAAACGGGGTTTGTACATGAAAATAAAGAATGTGGGATTTACAATATTAACTATGAATGATAAAACACTGAATATTGACAACATATGAACGTCACACCCCCTCTACATCCACATATTTTACAATCAAGCGAAACGCAACAAAAATGCAACAAACACAGCCAAATATGAACGCGAAGGGTAAAAATAAACCCACCTGCCATCTGATATATCTGATATATCACTAAGCTTTAGAACTTTGTTGTAAAAATCTCCTTCCCCGTCTGTTCCTGACATAATTCACAACAAAACACGTATCACTTGCTTTCATTGTGCTCATGCTACATGGATTTAATTTCTCTCGGGAGCAAAATGGACGCAAGTTTGTTGAAAGTGAAAATGTTTACACAATACTGCAGCATAATTTACTTCCTGACGACAAGCAGGACATGCAGCTCCCTGGATGGATCCTGCTCGTACCAACTCAATTATATTTCCAATCAACGTTCCAGAATGAACGGAGAACGGAGCGCGGCGTAGCTGGCTGTTTTTTTAATTAGCGTGCATGTTGTTTCACTCACTTTTAATTTGACATTAACAGGCACGTCACTTTTGCTTACGCACGTCATCGACTTCTGCAGAAAAAAAGCGTTCGGGGTCTGCAAAGAAAGGAAACAAAGAACGTATTAATTATAGTGTAATATTACGAGAATATAATCAAACGAAAGATTATTAAAGATTAAGATTAAAGTCGTAATTTAGGTGATTATTTTTAATTTTTTAGAAAGTTCGATAAAAGAAATAGCCAGTGACCTGAATGTCGTAATCTGACTTTAATGTCAAAAGCAAATGCAGGGAAAACAGGTACCAGGAAACAGGATACCAGGAAACCAATCGCCAAGCCCTGACTGGAGGGCGAGGCAGGCATAAATAGCAGCCAGCTGATTGACAACAGGTTGCTAATCAGCAGCAGGGTGAGGGGAAACAGCACTCAGGGAGCCAAACAGGAAATGGAACCAAAATAAAAGCGCTGACAGGAAGTAAACACCAACCAAGGAAACACGATCCAACGTGAAAGTGACAGATCGTCACATTGAAGGTGCTTTTATGAAGGTTTTAATTGTAACATGTAAATCTAGTCCTCATCTTAATGTATTCTCTTGAATAGTACAACTTTATATAGTAATACTACATCCAAATTTTCAATATTCCTTAGCGCACGGATGTCAAACTCAAGGCCCGAAAGCCCGGATCTGGCCGGCCACTTCATTTAAAAAGGCCTGCAACATCCTGGAAATAAAGGACTTCATCTTTCTGACTAGATGCATTTGTTCTTTTAATGATGACGGAAAAATATACTGCATATCTTCTAAAGCAGAGGTGTCAAAGTGGTTTTCACTGAGGGCCACGTCGCAGTTGTGTTTGGCCCCAGAGTGCCGCGTCTAACACTGAATACTATTATTACACAATTGTTTAATGAATTTTATTAGTACATTTAAAAAAAAACAAAATGTAAAAAAAATATGGTAAGTTGCGATAATTTCACCTCAAAATGTAGCGTATATTACTGTAAATGGAAAAACAGTACTGCTGTTTTGATGGTTAAAAAAAAAAAAAAAAGGCAGTTCAGTTGCCAGAATTTAGTTGGAAAATTTGCATTTGTTTTTTTACTCTAAATAAAAAGAACTGAAATTTTACAGTAAAATTTTGGCACCTGAGCCGACTGTTTGTTTTTTGTTTGTTTTTACCGCAAAGCAACAAGTGTAGATTTTTCGGTGTTTTACTGTAAATTGCAAAACGGCACCACAGTTTATTACAGTAAAAAAAAGTACAGGTTTGTTTTCATTTAGAGAAAAATGCTGTAAAAATCACTGTAAATTTCACAATTTTACCATGAAATCTATTGCTACTTTGACATTGCACACTTTGATGGATAACTCACTTTGAAATCATTATTATTAGAAAACAATAGGAAAATATGAGGAGGCGATCAACTGACTACGTCACGCTACTTCCGGTAGGGGCAAGGCTTTTTTTTATCAGAGACCAAAAGTTGCGAACTTTATCGTCGTTGTTCTCTACTAAATCCTTTCAGCAAAAATATGGCAATATCGCCAAATGATCAAGTATGACACATAGAATGGATCTGCTATTCCCGTTTAAATAAATAAAAATCATTTCAGTAGGCCTTTAAATTCACACAGATTGATTGATTGAAACTTTTATTAGTAGATTGCACAGTACAGTACATATTCCGTACAATTGACCACTAAATGGTAACACCCCAATAAGTTTTTCAACTTCTTTAAGTCGAGGTCCACGTTAATCAATTCATGGTAAATGAGCTAGATGGGTTTCTTATTTAACCCAGATAAATGGGTTGTATATTCAACCCAAATGCTGGGTCATTTTAAATGCAATGCTGGGTTAATTCTACCAAATAAATTGGTTATATTTATGTTTTTTGTCGTCCAATCGTTATAATGATTTGTGATTCCTACTGGCAGAGGTCAGTATTGAAACTTGTGGTTTTTAGGCTCTCCGCCATCTTTTCTTGCAGGCCAAACGTCACAAGGATGCCAGACTCCTACATGAAGAAGTACAAACTTCAACTTGTCGTTTTAAAACTATCTGCCATCTTTCTTTGTGTCAGGTTCAAACACTGATGACATCTATTAAACAAGACAAAAGGCAAGGAATCAAACAGAGACAGAATTAAATTTGGACTCAATTGAGGAGAGACATGGCCACTGTACTCTCTGCACAGTCCTGCACCACGCTCTGACGAAGAAGGTTTTCGTCTTCTCTTTTATTTGGATGTTCAATGTTGACGCAACAACACATTTCTCAACAGGAATGGGGAGTATGTAAACAGTCCTTGTTTTCGGTCACATTGAAGACAAAAGAAGAAGATCCCTCGGACTTGGGCTTGTCCTGGATTCAGCTTTGATCAGGTTTTCGAGGACAATGGATGACCCCTCCCGTCTGTTTCTATCGTACACAGCGGAATCTTCCAAGCGTTTGGCTTGGTGCAACAGAGACAGCTTCTTGTCTGTTCATTAGAAACTCAGAATGGAAAGTCTTTGTGATAACTTACACACAATTATTCCAACACGCGTCACTTCCTGTCAATGAGAAAGGACGCAAAGAAAAAAGCTCCGCTTCTGCTACCGGAGTTTTTGTTAAGTCTGAAGATTTTGACCACTGATTTGACCACTGATTTGCGATCACAGCCACAGGAGAGTCACCTGGCATCTTCGATCTGATTTTGGTCGGTTGAGAGGCACTGATACGCTGAAATAAGGCGAGTGGAAGAGCCGTTAGCCGCAAGCCAAAGGCGCCTCCCGCAGTTCAAAGCGGTTGCCTAGCAACCAAAAGTTACGGCGAGTTTACAGCTGTTTTAAAGTGATCCCGACGTCGCAGAGTGATATACCGTATTTCCTTGAATAGCCGCAGGGGCGCTAATTAATTTAAAACCTCTTCTCACTCCTGCGGTTACCAAAACCATGCGGAATGAGCAAGCATGCTCTAATTATTTTAAAACCTCTTCTCACTCCGGCGCATACCTTATCATTAAAAACACATTTAATAAAAAAAACGTTATTATGATCTTACCTTTACTTGTAGATGGGTCCATGTGCAGCTGCTTCTGATCAAAGGCAGTCTTTCTCATCTTTCTTCAATTTTAAAAGTCTCTGGAGATATTCCTTTAATTATTACCTCCTGCTTCGATTGAAAGTCCAGTTTAGGAAACGGTTTTATTTTAGATATGTAATCCTCCATGTTAAAAGTGCAAGCAAACAATTGCTGCATGCTTGCTGCTTGTTGTCTTCTTCTGCAGTACCTGTCTCCTGCAGTACTGGTAGTCGCAAGAAGGATCACTAGCGCCCTCTACCTCCTGGAGGCGGGAGTCATTTAATGACTCATATTTGACCCGGCGGAAGTGCCAAGCATGCGCTAATTATTTTGCGAAACGAGTTTGACCCGGCTGTAATTCTAGGCAGGCGAATACTATATTCCCGGCGCCAATTCAAGGAAATACGGTAAGTTGACAGGCTGACACCTCAAATTGATCTCTGAACGGCGCAAGGTACGAAATTGTTGAAAAAACAAGTTAAAAGTGCCGCAAGTCGCTAAGAGGTAACTGCCCTTAAGACATAAGAGGCGCTGACGTCAGTGACTGCCGCGATGCCAAAAGTTAAAGGATTGACTGGAAAGACTGATTTGAAGCTGGGCACAGGACATGATGGGATTCATGAAGGGATACTACAAAAAATACTCCAGGAATTTAAAGAAGAAATGTTAGAAAAATTGGAAGAATTGATGGATGGATGGAAAGAGGATATGAAAGAAATGAAAGAAGAAATGAAAGAAATGAAAAAAGAGAACAACTCCAGAAATAAAGAAGCCACTGAAATGAGCAAACAAATGAAGATCCTTCAAGAAGACAACAACATGCTGAGGAACATCATAGATGAAATGGATCAGGATAAACGAATGAATGATATCATCGTGACTGGGCACCGAATTAAACCAAGATCCTATGCGAAAGCTGTGAATAATGAAGGTGAACCAGATGAAATGGATATGATCTCAGCAGAACAGCAAGTGGTCAACTTCCTGCAATCAAAAGAAATTGAAATTGACATTAATAGCATGGAAACATGCATCCCACTGAACGGAAGAAACAACAACGCCACTCCAGTCGTGCTCGTGAAACTTGTAAACAGAAAATCTAAAATGGCATTGCTGAGACAGGGAAAGAAGCTGAAGGGAACAAATGTGTACATGAATGAGCATCTCACAAAACGCAATGCTGGAATCGCCAAGAAAGCACGCGACTTGAGAAGGCAGGGAAAAATCCAGGGAACTTGGAGCACCAACTGTAAAATCTACATCAAGCTGAATGGAGGTCCAGAAGCAAGAAGCAAGAGTAATTGTTGTCCATGACATCAAGGACCTGGACAATTTTTAAAGTTTACACAGCTACCACAACAACGATGATAATGGACTCTGAAAGAAAACAAGCACCTAAATTCAGCATCGGCACTACTATGTTCCAAGGGACGACTAAACAAGAGGACCTACATTCAGGATTGCATCCACCTACACTTATTGAGATTATTGAAACAACATCAAAGTTTGTTGAACAAGAAAATATGGAACTAAAAAATTTCTGCAACAAAGATCACAAAAACCAGGATTTGGAAAATGATATAGATCCAGATACAAATTTTTTCTCCCAAATCAGTAACAGTTGTTTTTATTATACAGATGATCAATATAATAGCAACATTGAATGTGATAACAAATTGTCAATTATTCATTTTAATAGTAGAAGCTTGTATGCAAATTACAACAACATTAAGAACTTTTTGGAACACATCAACGAACCCTTCAAAGTGATTGCTGTCACAGAAACATGGATTGATGATAAAAAAGGAATAGATTTTGATCTGGAGGGATATGAACTAAACTACATCAACAGAACCAACAAAAATGGAGGAGGAGTAGCTGTGTACGTGATGAAGAACCTGAACTACAAAGTGGTAAAAAACATGTCATTTGCCATAGATAATATCTTAGAATGTATAACCATTGAAATATGTCAGGAAAAAAGCAAAAACATATTCATCAGTTGTATATATAGATCACCTAAGTCAAGTATAGAAACGTTTGAAGAATGGATCAAGGCTACTTACATGGACAATGGTCAAAGAATAATGTTCTTATGTGGTGACTTTAATATTGACTTATTGAACCCCAACAAGCAAAAGTCTATTGATGACTTCATTGATACAATGTACAGCATCAGTCTATATCCTAAAATCACAAAGCCAAGCAGAATCACAGCACACTGTGCCACGCTTATTGATAATATTTTTACCAATGATTTTGACAATAACACTACAAGTGGTCTACTTATTACCGACGTTAGTGATCATCTGCCAGTTTTTACAATATATGATGGAAACTACAAGAAGAACATGGAAGACAAAAGGACATTTCGAAGACTATGCACAGAGAAGAGGATGACTGCCTTCAAAATTGAGCTACAAAAGCAAGATTGGAACAATGTGTATAATGAAAAAGAGGTTGATGAAGCATATGAACATTTCTTAAACAAGTTCATAATACTTTATGACAAACACTGTCCATGGATACAACTCAGTAACAAGCAGAGAAAGAATAATCAACCATGGATGACAAAAGGATTAAAAAATGCTTGTAAGAAGAAGAATACACTATATAGAGAACTTATAGCACAAAGAACTATAGAGGCAGAAATTAAGTACAAAAAGTATAAAAACAAGTTAACAGACATACTACGATCATGTAGAAAAGAATATTACAGTGAATTATTGGACAGGAACAAAAATAATATGAGAGCAACATGGGGCATCCTCAATAGCATTATTAAAAATGGAACTAAGAGGGACTACCCTCAATACTTCTTAGATGAAAATAAAAAAAATGACAACATAAAGGAAGTAGTTGAAAGCTTCAATAATTATTTTGTAAATATTGGACCAAAATTGGAAGAAAGGATTCCAGACCCAGTTCCAATTGAGGACTATAATGATACCATAGAGCCAAATCCCAACTCCATGTTCCTCAGTAATGTGACACAGGAGGAAATAGTTATAATCGTGAAAAAATGTAAATCTAAGACTTCAACTGATTGTAATGGAATTGATATGGAAACGATAAAAAAGGTTATTGAAGAGATCTCAGGACCATTAATGTATATTAGTAACCTATCATTTCAAACAGGTACATTTCCAAACAAAATGAAAATAGCTAAAGTTGCACCAATTCATAAGACTGGAGACAAACATCAATTTACAAATTATAGACCTGTTTCTCTACTTCCACAATTTTCTAAAATCATTGAAAAACTGTTCAATAACAGATTAGAAAGTTTCATAAATAAAAATAGAATACTCGAAGAGAACCAATATGGATACAGAGCTAATGTTTCAACTTCAATGGCTTTAATTGAAATTACAGAAGAAATTACCAATGCAATAGATAGTAAAAAATGTGCGGCAGCAGTTTTTATGGATCTAACTAAAGCTTTTACACAATTAATCACAATATTTTAATCAAAAAACTAGAACGATATGGCATCAGAGGGTTAGTCTTAAACTGGATAAGAAGTTATCTAACGAACAGGAAACAATACGTGAAGCTAGGCGAACACACGTCTACAACGCTAAATATATCCTGTGGTGTACCTCAGGGATCAATACTAGGACCTAAATTATTCAATCTCTATATAAATGACATTTGTAAAGTTACAAAAGATTTAAAGTTAGTATTATTTGCGGATGATACAACAGCGTTTTGTTCAGGAGAGAACACACAGGAGATAATACAAATAATAACAGAAGAAATTAACAAATTAAAAAGATGGTTTGACAAAAACAGACTAACGTTGAATCTTAGTAAAACTAAAATAATGCTATTTGGTAATAGTAGAAGAGAAAGTCAAACACAAATACAAATAGACGGAATAGAAATTGAAAGAGTAAACGAAACCAAATTTCTAGGTATAATGATTGATGATAAATTGAACTGGAAATCTCACGTAAAAAATATACAACATAAAGTTGCAAGAAACACATCAATAATGAATAAAGCAAAACATGTTCTAGACAAAAAATCACTTCATATTCTCTACTGCTCACTAGTGTTACCATATCTGAGCTACTGTGTAGAAATATGGGGAAATAATTACAAAAGTACACTTCATTCATTAACGGTGTTACAAAAAAGATCAGTTAGAATAATACATAATGTTGGATATAGAGAACATACAAACCCTTTATTTATTGAATCAAAAATACTGAAATTCCACCACATAGTGAATTTGCAAACAGCTAAAATGATGCACAAAGCAAACTATAACCTGCTACCCAAGAATATACAACAATTCTTCTCAACAAAAGAGGAGAAATATAATCTTAGAGAAAAACGTAACTTAAAACATTTGTTTGCACGTACAACACTTAAGACCTTCAGTATATCAGTATGTGGAATTAAATTATGGAATGGATTAAGCAAAGCAATCAAACAATGTACTAATATGATCCACTTCAAGAAACTCTTCAAACTTAAAGTGTTTACAAAGTACAAAGAATAAGAACCATGACAAACATTCTCAATTTATTTCATCCATTCATTCAATCATTCTTAAAGTAATCTTACTTATCTCATCATATGAAATATGACTTTCTTCACCAATTATTATTATTAAATTCTTACTATTATTTATTTATTTATTTTTATTGTGATTACTTATGGAGTTTATTGTGAATAAATTAAGAACAGGAAGTGAACAAAAAGTTTTAGCAACTGTTATGTAAAGAAAAGGGGTAGGATTAAATAAGCTCTGCTTCTTCCTACTCCTTTTCGAACATGTTGAAAAGAGAAACTGGAAATTGTGATGTATCATGTTGTATGCTTGCATGTTCCAAATAAACTCAAACTCAACTCAACTCAACTCAACACTTTGTAGATCCGAATCTCTACACTACATATACTCAGTCCTCGAGGACTGTTCTATTATCAATTTCAAGTCAATGTTAAGACTGATTTTTGAACTACTTTCATTAAAAGTTTAAATTAAATGTGAGGTCCATTTAGAACATCCTGCACCGCCGTTACTGTAATTACCTGAGTGACTCACCCAGGGACTTAGCTATTCCACACACCATCTTCAATCATAGTTTCAACTTTTACTTCTTCTTGAAGGTGTATTTAACACCGTTTGTTGAAATTATTGTTTGTGCTGCTTATATATATATATATATATATATATATATATATATATAGACAAACTGCCGTCTCCTTACACTGATCCAAAAAAAGTCCTATGTCCACTGATGTTTAAAAACTCTACACTCGGAATCTGTTTTACGATTTCGCAATCCCCCCCCCCTTGCACTAATCGACTGAAAGAGCGCGCACTTGCCCGAGCGTGATGATGTCACGTTATCGATGGGAAAATGCATTTTTGGACAATATGATTTGCCTGAGCGAACTAAGAGACCCCGAGAATAACACGCGGTAGACAATGGATTGATGGACGGACTAGAAAGGATGGTTTAAAAAAGTGAGGGGAAGTGAATTATATAGCGCTTTTCTCTAGTGACTCAAAGCGCTTTACATAGTGAAAGCCAATATCTAAGGTTACATTTAAAGCAGTGTGGGTGGCACTGGGAGCAGGTGGGTAAAGTGTCTTGCCCAAGGACACAACTAGAGATGTCCGATAATAGAAGGCCGCCGATATGATCAACTGATAAATGCTTTAAAATGTAATATCGGAAATGATCGCTATCGGTTTCAAAAAGTAAAATGTATGACTTTTTAAAAGGCCGCTGTGTACACGGACGTAGGGAGAAGTACAGAGCGCCAATAAACCTTAAAGGCACTGCCTTTGCGTGCCGGTCCATTCACATAATATCTACGGCTTTTCACACACACAAGTGAATGCAATTCATACTTGGTCAACAGCCATACAGGTCACACTGAGGGTGTCCGTATAAACAACTTTAACACGGTTACAAATATGCGCCACACTGTGAACCCACACCAAACAAGAATGACAAACACATTTCGGGAGAACATCCGCACCGTAACACAACATAAACACAACAGAACAAATACCCAGAACCCCTTGCAGCACTAACTCTTCCGGGACGCTACAATATACACCCCCCGCTACCCCCCCAACCCCGCCCACCTCAACCTCCTCATGCTCTCTCAGGGAGAGCATGTCCCAAATTCCAAGCTGCTGTTTTGAGGCATGTTAAACAAAATAATGCACTTTGTGACTTCAATAATAAATATGGCAGTGCCATGTTGGCATTTTTTTTCCCCATAACTTGAGTTGATTTATTTCGGAAAACCTTGTTACATTGTTTAATACATCCAGCGGAGCATCACAACAAAATTAGGCATAATAATGTGTTCATTCCACCACTGTATATATACAGTGTTTCCCATAAACTGCCAAGATACCTGTGGCGGTGGGGGCGTGGCTATGGATGTGGTCACCATGACACCATCGAGTAATTTGCATAATTTACTAGAATGATATGATTTTCTCTAAAAAGGCTCAAAAAATGTATACTTACTAATTAATAATAACAGTTTTGTTTTAAACGTCCATCCATCCATCCATTTTACAATATAATTACAACACTTTATGTACATATTTATATACAGATTTGAACAATAAGTTATTCACTGAAATATATTTATTAATTGTGGTTCTTACAAAAAATATATCTTATAAAATATAAAAGCTAAAATGTCTCTTAAAGCTCTGCCCCTTTAATTAGTGCATACTAAATAATTTAACTTTAGCCTACTACTACAAGCATATTATTTACCAGCAACATAAAGTGAAACAGAGGCAGAGGTGTCCTGCCACAGTCAGTAACAAATAAACAGAAAACAGTAGTGGTCAAATACAAATAAGGCAACAAGAGAAGTATCCTACACTTCTCTTTTGTAAAGTAAATGTGAACAGCCTATATGGGCATCTACATCTACTATATGATTTGCCTGAGAAGCTGGACAGGACAAAAAAAAACAAAAAAACATTTTTTTTGTTTAATTTGTGGCGGACGTAATTCTTTCGAGGCGGGCCGCCACAAATAAATGAATGTGTGGGAAACACTGATATCGGTATCGCTTGATATCGGAATCGGTAATTAAAAGTTGGACAATATCGGAATATCTGATATCGGTAAAAAAGCCATTATCGGACATCTCTAGACACAACGGCAGTGACTAGGTTGGCAGAAGCTGGGATCGAACCTGGAACCCTCAAGTTGCTGGCACGGCCACTCTACCAACCGAGCTATACCGCCCCCCCCCAACAAAAATAAAAAATAAAATATATATATATATATCGAGAGGAGCCAGATGAGGTGGATCGGGCATCTGGTCAGGATGCCACCCGAACGCCTCCCTAGGGAGGTGTTTAGGGCACGTCCGACCGGTAGGAGGCCACGGGAAGACCCAGGACACGTTGGGAAGACTATGTCTCCCGGCTGGCCTGGGAACGCCTCGGGATCCCCCAGGAAGAGCTAGACGAAGTGGCTGGGGAGAGGGAAGTCTGGGCTTCCCTGCTTAGGCTGCTGCCCCCGCGACCCGACCATATATATATATATATATAT
>NC_084734.1:88259578-88282078 GCF_033978785.1 Entelurus aequoreus | reverse complement strand
TTAACATGGCTCAATATAACTCATAACAAGAGATGATACGGTAATCATTTCACTAAGTGATTGCTCTGATATCACCACTATGCCAAATAACCATTTCATGAAATACAAAACCCAAAACCAGTCAACTAAATAGACTGCAAATATAAGATACTTAACATTTGAACTAAAAAACGATGTTATTTTTTGTAAATACTAGCTCATTTGGAACTTGATGCCTGCAACATGTTTCCAAAAAGCTGGCACAAGTGGCAAAAAAGACTGATAAAGTTGAGGAATGCTCATCAAACACTTGTTTGGAACATTCCACAGGTGAACAGGCTAATTGGGAACAGGTGGGTGCCATGATTGGGTGTAAAAGCAGCTTCCGTGAAATGCTCAGTCATTCACAAACAAGGACGGGGCGAGGGTCACCACTTTGTCAACAAATGCATGAGAAAAGTGTTTAAGAACAACATTTCTCAAGCAGCTATTGCAAGGAATTTAAAGATTTCACCATCTACGCTCTGTAATATCATCAAAAGGTTCAGAGAATCTGGAGAAATCACTGCACGTAAGCGGCAAGGCTGAAAACCAACATTGAATGCCCGTGACCTTCCATCCCTCAGGCGGTACTGCATCAACAAGCCACATCAGTGTGTAAAGGATATCACCACATGGGCTCAGGAACACTTCAGAAACCCACTGTCAGTAACTACAGTTGGTCGCTACATCTGTAAGTGCAAGTTAAAACTCTACTATGCAAAGCCAAAGCCATTTATCAACAACGCCGGCTTTGCTGGGCCCGAGCTCATCTAAGATAGACTGATACAAAGTGGAAAAGTGTTCTGTGGTCTGACGAGTCCACATTTCAAATTGTTTTTGGAAACTGTGGACAAAGAGGAAAAGAACCATCCGGATTGTTCTAGGCGCAAAGTGTAAAAGCCAGCATGTGTGATGGTATGGGGGTGTATTAGTGGCCAAGACATGGGTAACTTACACATCTGTGAAGGCACCATTAATGCTGAAAGGTACATACAGCTTTTGGAGCAACATATGTTGCCATCCAAGCAACGTTATCATGGACGCCCCTGCTTATTTCAGCAAGACAATGCCAAACCACGTGTTCCAACAGCGTGGCTTCATAGTAAAAGAGTGCGGGTACTAGACTGGCCTGCCTGTAGTCCAGACCTGTCTCCCATTGAAAATGTGTGGCACCTAAAATAGCAGAAGGGAGACCCCCGGACTGTTGAACAACTTAAGCTGTACATCAAGCAAGAATGGGAAAGAATTCCACCTGAGAAGCTTCAAAAATGTGTCTCCTCAGTTCCCAAACCTTTACTGAGTGTTGTTAAAAGGAAAGGCCATGTAACACAGTGGTAAAAATGTCCCTGTGCCAACTTTTTTGCAGTGTGTTTCTCCCATTAAATTGTAAGTTAATGATTATTTGCACACAAAAAAATGAAGTTTCTCAGTGTGAACATGAAATATCTCGTCTTTGCAGTCCATTCAATTGAATATAAGTTGAAAAGGATTTGCAAATCATTGTATTCTGTTTTTATTCACAAATTATACAACGTGCCAACTTCACTGGTTTTGGGTTTTGTACCTCTGCCTTTTTTGTATTGAATACTTATGCCTACTATGCTACTGTATTTTAATTTTGGTCATTATAGTGGTACTTGGTAAAAAAAATAAATAAACCACTGTCCTCATTAAGTTCAAAGTTAAAGTCAAAGCGCTTTGAGTACCTTGAATGTAGAAAAGCGCTAAACAAGTATAACCCATTTATCATTATTTATAAAGTACTTGTCGTAGAATTTCTGACCTTTGACCTCTATTTCATGTCCGTCAAGAATGTACGCTCGTTTAATTTATCTTCTATTGTGTGCCATTGAATGAACCGGGTGTGGGACAAAAGTGAATATTAAGTCGTGCCAACCTGTCTACAGAATGTTTTGATTGTCTAAGTATGATTAAGGGATCCAAGGATGTTGCAAAAACAAACATGTCGAAGACCACGAGAGTGACGCACGAGAAAAAACAGAGTGACGCACCAAGAGACAGATAAAAAAGGCAGGAGACCGGGACTCGAGAGAGATTGCTTTTTGTGAGTCCTCCGGAGGACGGCCGTTTGTTTGCAGGGACAAAACAATCCAACTTATGCACTTTTGACTGAGAAAATAAACTTGTTGTACTAAATTCACTTTTGTTGCTGTTTAAGCTCTGGACAATCCACTACATACCGTAATTTCCGGACTATAAGCCGCTACTTTTTCCCCTCGTTCTGGTCCCTGCGGCTTATACAAGGGTGCGGCTTATATACGGCCTGTTCTTCTCCGACACCGACGAAGAGGATTTCGGTGGTTTTAGTACGCAGGAGGAAGACGATGACACAATGATTAAAGCAGGGGTCACCCACCTTTTTGAAAGCAAGAGCTACTTCTTGGGTAGTGATTAATGCGAAGGGCTACCAGTTTGATACATTTAAATAAATTGCCAGAAATAGCCAATTTGCTCAATTTACCTTTAACTCTATGTTATTATTAATAATTAATTATATTTACACTTAATTAATCGGTTTAAAAGAGGAGAAAACACGAAAAAAATGACAATTAATTTTGAAACATAGTTTATCTTCAATTTCGACTCTTTAAAATTCAAAATTTAACCGAAAAGAAGAAGAGAAAAACTAGCTAATTCGAATCTTTTTTGAAAAAATTAAAAAAAATAATTTATGGAACATCATTAGTCATTTTTCCTGATTAAGACTAATTTTAGAATTTTGATGACATGTTTTGAAAAGGTTAAAATCCAATCTACACTTTGTTAGAATATATAACAAATTGGACCAAACAAAGACAAATCATTATTTCTTCTACATTTTCCAGAACAAAAATTTTAAAAGAAATTCAAAAGACTTTGAAATAAGATTTAAATTTGATTCTACAGATTTTGTAGATTTGCCAGAATAATTTTTTTGAATTTTAATCATAATACGTTTGAAGAAATATTACACAAATATTCTTCGTGGAAAAAACAGAAGCTAAAATGAAGAATTAAATTAAAATGTATTTATTATTCTTTACAATAAAAATAAATTTACCTGAACATTGATTTAAATTGTCAGGAAAGAAGAGGAAGGAATTTAAAAGGTAAAAAGGTATATGTTTAAAAATCCTAAAATAATTTTTAAGGTTTTATTTTTTCTCTAAAATTGTCTTTCTGAAAGTTATAAGAAGCAAAGTAAAACATTAAAGAATTTATTTAAACAAGTGAAGACCAAGTCTTTAAAATATTTTCTTGGATTTTCAAATTCTATTTGAGTTTTGTCTCTCTTAGAATTAAAAATGTCAGGCAAAGAGAGACCAGCTTGCTAGTAAATAAATACAATTTAAAAAATAGAGGCAGCTCACTGGTAAGTGCTGCTATTTGAGCTATTTTTAGAACAGGCCAGCGGGCTACTCATCTGGTCCTTACGGGCTACCTGGTGCCCGCGGGCACCACGTTGGTGACCCCTGGATTAAAGACTGACTTTTTATATACCGGTAGGCTGGTTATTTTGATAACGTACAGGCGAGCACTTTGTATTACTTTGCACCGTTGTATTATTTGTACTCTGCACGAATGTTGTTCGCCATGTCAAAGATGTGAAAGTTTGATTGAATGATTGAAAGATTTATTGTTAATAAATGGGACGCTTTGCGTTCCCAAACAGTCATCTCTGTCCCGACAATCCCCTCCGTGGTAGCAGGAACCCCTATATACTACGCTAATTACACATCAAAACCCTGCGGCTTATAGTCGGGTGCGGCTTATATACGGAGCAATCTGTATTTTCCCCTAAATTTAGCTGGTGCGGCTTATAGTCAGGTGCGGCTTATAGTCCGGAAATTACGGTACTCATGATAGTCACACACACACTAGGTGTGACAAAATTATTCTCTGCATTTGACCCATCACCCTTGATTACCCCCTGGGAGGTGAGGGGAGCAGTGAGCAGCATCGGTGGGCGCGCCCAGTGATTTAACCACCAATTCCAACCCCTTGATGCTGAGTGCCAAGCAGGGAGGTAATGGCTCCCATTTTTATAGTCTTTGGTATGACTCGGCCGGGGTTTGAACTCACGACCTACCCATCTCAGGGCGGGCACTCTAACCACTAAGCCACATTGCCTGGCTTCAGGGGATTGCTATGATACGCTGTGATGCATCGAAAAAGTAATATCACCTTCATGGCTTTTAACTAGGTGAAAGAAGTGGAGTTTGGGAATCAAACAAGGCAGGAAAAGAGTATTGAACGCACGGCCTGAGCTCATATTTAGATGGAACATTTGCATAATTACTTTAGTTCTTGTCAGAGCAGCCGATGAAATATTGCTCTGCTGTTAGCGTGACCAAAAGGTAAAGCCGGTTATGAGTAATGAAGACGGCTGCGTGCCTTGACAACCTTCTTTCCTGAATGAGTCAAAGGTGTAAAAGTGTTTTATGGTCGGTTAAAAAAAAAAAAAAAAAAAGGTTTCTTAGCACCGCACCTCTTCTATGATCCTTTTAAAAGTATGTACTTAATGAGAAAGTTGTCAATAATTATATTTTCTCCACTCAATCAGTGCATAAACAAAAGTGGAGGCTTCAATGATTTGCATTGTGATAGTCCGTCATGTCTAAATGCATTTTTAACATTAATATTTCTGTGCTTTTATGTAGGGATGTCCGATGATATCGGAAAATATCGGTATCGGTTTCAAAATGATCGGTATCGGTTTCAAAAAGTAAAATGTATGACTTTTTAAAACGCCGCTGTGTACACAGACGTAGGGAGAAGTACAGAGCGCCAATAAACCTTAAAGGCCTACTGAAAGCCACTACTAGCGACCACGCAGTCTGATAGTTTATATATCAATGATGAAATCTTAACATTGCAACACATGCCAATACGGCCGGGTTAACTTATAAAGTGACATTTTAAATTCCCCGCTAAACTTCCAGTTGAAAACGCCTTTGGATGATGACGTATGCGCGTGACGTAGCCAGTGAAACAGAAGTATTGGTACCCCATTGAAAACAATACAAAATAGCTCTGTTTTCATTTCATAATTCCACAGTATTCTGGACATCTGTGTTGGTGAATCTGTTGCAATTTGTTTAATGAACAATGGAGACTGCAAAGAAGAAAGTTGTAGGTGGGATCGGTGTATTAGCGGCTGGCTGCAGCAACACAATCAGGAGGACTTACTTGGATAGCAGACGCGCTATCCGACGCTAGCCGCCAACCGCACGGATGATCGGGTGAAGTCCTTCGTCGCGCCGTCGATCGCTGGAACGCAGGTGAGCACGGGTGTTGATGAGCAGATGAGGGCTGGCTGGCGTAGGTGGAGCGCTAATGTTTTTAGCATAGCTCTGTGAGGTCCCGTTACTAAGTTAGCTTCAATGGCGTCGTTAGCAACAGCATTTTTAAGCTTCGCCAAGCTGGAAAGCATTAACTGTGTATTTACATGTCCATGGTTTAATAGTATTGTTGATCTTCTGTCTATCCTTCCAGTCAGGGGTTTATTTATTTTGTTTCTATATGCTGTTAAGCACGATGCTATCACGTTAGCTCAGTGGCTAAAGAGCTTCGTCGATGTATTGTCGTGGAGATAAAAGTCACTGTGAATGTCCATTTCGCGTTCTCGACTCTCATTTTCAAGAGGATATAGTATCCCAGGTGGTTTAAAATACAAATCCGTGATCCACAATAGAAAAAGGAGAGAGTGTGGAATCCAATGAGCCAGCTTGTACCTAAGTTACGGTCAGAGCGAAAAAAGATATGTCTTGCACTACATTCTAGTCCGTCACTCTAACGTTCCTCATCCACAAATCTTTCATCCTCGCTCAAATTAATGGGGTAATCGTCGCTTTCTCGGTCCGAATCGCTCTAGCTGTGTTGAAAACAATAGGAAAATATGAGGAGGCGATCAACTGACTACGTCACGCTACTTCCGGTACAGGCAAGGCTTTTTTTTATCAGAGACCAAAAGTTGCGAACTTTATCATCGTTGTTCTCTACTAAATCCTTTCAGCAAAAATATGGCAATATCGCGAAATGATCAAGTATGACACATAGAATGGATCTGCTATCCCCGTTTAAATAAAAAAAATCATTTCAGTAGGCCTTTAAAGGCACTGCCTTTGCGTGCCGGCCCAGTCACATAATATCTACGGCTTTTCACACACACAAGTGAATGCAATGCATACTTGGTCAACAGCCATACAGGTCACACTGAGGGTGGCCGTATAAACAAATTTAACACTGTTACAAATATGCGCCACACTGTGAATCCACACCAAACAAGAATGACAAACACATTTCGGGAGAACATCCGCACCGTAACACAACATAAACACAACAGAACAAATACCCAGAACCCCTTGCAGCACTAACTCTTCCAGGATGCTACAATATACGCCCCCCGCTGCCCCCTAGTAATTCTAATATGATATTTATTAGGGCTGTTAGGAGAACATTTTCCCTCCTTTGAGCAAAATGGAAGGCCTTAGGAGCAGCCTGATTGGCAACTGTACCAGGTGTGAAAAAATTATATTTATATAGCGCTTTTCTCTAATGACTCAAAGCGCTTTTACATAGTGAAACCCAATATCTAAGTTATTTAAAGCAGTGTGGGTGGCACTAGGAGCAGGTGGGTAAAGTGCCTTGCCCAAGGACACAACGGCAGTGACGAGGATGGCGGGAGTGAGGATCGAACCTGGAACCCTCAAGTTGCTGGCACGGCCGCTCTACCAACCGAGCCATACCGCCCCGGTGTGCCGGGCTGCCAATCAGGGACAGGTGGGGGGAGAAGGAGCGCTCAGGGAGATGGAACAAAAATAAGAGCGCTGACAGGAAAAGACACCAACTAAGACGTGCAGTGACAGATCGTCACAGCGTTACATTAGTTTTGGATGATACCACACATTTAGGTGTCGATCCGATACCAAGTAGTTACCGGATCATACATTGGTCATATTTAAAGTGCTCAGTGACATATTTCCTAAGTTCATAAACATGATATGAATCTAAAAAGAAAAAAAAAGGTTTTGTGCTGATAAAAAAAATATTGATGTAATCATAGTAGTATCGACTAGATACGCTTTTGTACTTGGTATCATTACAGAGGATGTCAGGTGTAGATCCACCCATGGCATTTGTTTACATTGTGTCGCCGGTGAGCTGTTGTATCCTCCTACGGTGTGTAGTGAAGCATGTTTAGCCATTCCTCGTCCTGCAGGGATGATACTTGTAAGAAACTTACTTTATCCGTCGCCATGGAGGCGAGGATTAGTGATTTAGAAGTAGCTAAAACATTGCGGATGGACGTTAGTCGCGGTATGATGACGTATGCGCGTGACGAAGTCAGAGTAACGGAAGTATTGGCACCCCGTAGAATCCTATACAAAAAGCTCTGTTTTCATTTCATAATTCCACAGTATTCTGGACATCTTTTGCAATTTGTTTAATGAACAATGAAGGCTGCAAAGAAGACAGTTTACTTTATCCGTCGCCATGGAGGCAAGGATTAGTGATTTAGAAGTAGCTAAAACATTGCGGATGGACGTTAGCCGCTAGCTAGCTAGCCATTTCTTAAAGCACCTCTTCCTGAGGGCGTTTCAGTGTTATAACTTCACCTTTATCGTTAGTTTTTAAGCCAAAACGCGTCCCTTCTCCCGTTTCTGTCTACACACTGTGTCTGCTTGTGAGTACTCTGTGATTGTGCGCTGCCGAACATGCTCCTCTGCTCGCAAAACCAGCAATGTCACGACGTGACGACGGCACGTCATCATGCTCATAAAAAATAAAATAAAAAAGGGACCAGTGCTTTTCAAACAGAGTATAGTACGGTGTTTTATTAGTACGGCGATACTATACTAGTACCGGTATACCGTACAACCCTAGTCACCACAGATGTTATCTGGTCCAGAATTATGTTCTTCATACAAAACCCAAAACTAGCGATGTTGGCACGTTGAACTTTGAACTTTGAGCGTAGAACAATCCGGTAACGTCGCTTGGATGGCAACATATGTTGCTCCAAAAGCTGTATGTACCTTTCAGCATTAATGGTGCCTTCACAGATGTGTAAGTTACCCATGTCTTGGGCACTAATACACCCCCATACCATCACACATGCTGCCTTTTACACTTTGCCATCAGTGTGTGAATGTGTGTGTGTGAATGGGTGAATGTGGAAAATAGTGTCAAAGCGCTTTGAGTTCCTTAAAAAAAAAAGGTAGAAAAGCGCTATACAAGTACGACCCATTTACCATTTACCATTTGCGCCTATAACAATCCGGATGGTTCTTTTCCTCTTTGTCCACAGTTTCCAAAAACAATTTCAAATGTGGACTCTTAAGACCACAGAACACTTTGACACTTTGCATCAGTTCATCTTAGATGAGCTCGGGCCCAGCCAAGCCGGCGGCGTTTCTGGGTGTTGTTGATAAATGGCGTTCGCTTTGCATAGTAGAGTTCTAACTTGCACTTACAGATGTAGCGACTAGAGATGTCCGATAATATCGGCCTGCCGATATTATCGGCCGATATATGCGTTAAAATGTAATATCGGAAATTATTGGTATCGTTGTTTTTATTATCGGTATCGTTTTTTTTTTGTTTTTTTTAAAATTAAATTAACATAAAAAACACAAGATACACTTACGATTAGTGCACCAACCCAAAAAACCTCCCTCCCCCATTTACACTCATTCACACAAAAGTGTTGTTTCTTTCTGTTATTAATATTCTGCTTCCTACATTATATATCAATATATATCAATACATGTCAGGTGTATTTATAACGACATGGCTTCCCACACTTGAAAAGGAAGGACTCGATGAGGCTCAGGATTTCACTCGTATTCCAGTTTATTAACTGGAATCTTGGAAGGTGAAAAACCTTCAAACACACAAGAATAAAAGCTTTTAAATAAAATACAGCATTTTGCAACAAACAAAGTAAGTACATTAACTCAGGTATTTTATAAAGGTAAGTACATTTTTAACATTAATTAATACACATTAACCAGCATTTCACTTAACTTAATTAACTTAGATTAATAAGGTAAATTAGGCATTAAATAAACAGAAATATAGTTCACATGTTAGAACCATCTACTTTTAAAGCAACGTGTTTTACCTTAAGTTTTAGCCTAAATTATTTTATACAGACTTTAGACATGAATTTCTACAACAAGTTTAACTTGACACTTCTCTATTAATTCATATGAAATCAAGCATTTTAAACCAATATTACTGTAGTTTTTAACATAAACACTTTTAACAGAAATACTATTTTTATACATGAATTAAATGTTTTACTTTGCCTTTTAATAAAGCAAAATCCACTCTCTATATTAATATACTTCAAATTACATTTACAAGGCTTTAAGCGCCCTAATTGCCCATTTCTTGTCTCTACAAGTAAAACAAATATTTGTGGTGAATAAGATAAAGAAAAGAAACAAAATAAGCACCAATTGTACCTTATTTAACAGTTCAATTATCTAAATAAACATTCTTCTGAAGTTGAGCTCTGCCATCAATCACAGCGCATAAACTTCAACAGTCGGATCATGATTAAACAGTCCAGTGGAAAGAGGTGAGCTCACCGGTAGTCCGTTTGGTTTGAGTCCTTTTTCCCATGCGTTTGTGAAGTGCTTTCGTGGTTTTAGTGATCGTCTCTGTCTCTGCTGCTCTCAGCTCCGTCCTGCACACTGAATGAAACGGGTGCATTTGTTTGCTTTGTCCTGTCTGCGCTGCTCATCAGTCTGATTGCGCTCACCTGCTGGAGAGCGCACCTGGTGAGGCGCGCCGCGGAGCAGCGCTTCTGCTGTGACGCGCATGCAGCGCTTCTGCTGTGACACGCATGCAGCGCTTCTGCTGTGACGCGCATGCAGCAGCACAGCCGCTGTCACACACACACCTTCAGCCGCACCTCCAGGCAGATCGCCGCAACACCTCCCACTCGATCTTTGCAGTGTAACCTGGAAAGATCGCACCTCTCAGGCGAGCTGGTCTCCCCTGACCTGATCCTCCGCCGGGATGAGGACGACAAGGCGTCGGACGTCTCGATGCAGTATGGTGCCCTGGAAGTCCTTCTCCTTAGACCTGGACTCTTTAACGACAGGGTTTGGAGTCTTCACCTGAACGCACCCACTTGGAGAGACTTTCACGTGGACATCTCGGACAATGCCTTTGGGATCTGCGTTCACACTGACAACTCTTGCTAGCTTGAACTGACCCCTCAGTGCATTTTGGTCGCAGAGCCACACTATGTCTCCAATGGCAGCATTTCTTTCAGCAGTATGCCATTTACTGCGGATGAACAGGTTTGGACCTGCGAGTTGGCTCCAGGACTTCCAAAAGTAGCTGACTTGCATTTGAATCTCTTGCAGCCTTTTGAAGGGGTAAGTTGTGTAGTCGAATGTTTTGAAATCTCCACTTTGTGTGGCTCGACCAAGCAACAGGGTGTTTGGAGTGATGTATTGGATGCCGTCCTCACGGCACTGGACTCTAGCGTCGATAGGCCTTTCGTTGGCAAGGTTGGCGGCCAGCTTGAGTACAGTCAGGAATTCACTGAAGGCAAGGCCTTCTCCTCTACCAAGGCTTTGTAGAGCTCTTTTGGTGATCTTGACAGCAGCTTCGGCGGCACCGTTTCGGTGAGGTGAATCGGCTGGAAGGATTCTCCACATCCAGTCGGTCCCATTCCTGGCAGCATATTCTTCTAGTGATCCTTTGTTTTGTCGTCTCAGGTAACTGTACATCTCTTCAAGGACAGGTTTTGCTCCAATAAAGTTCGTACCTGGATCGGACCAGATCTTCTGAGGATGGCCTCGGACAGAAGTGAACCTCTGGTAAGCAAGTAGAAAGCTCTCCGTTGTTAGCGTGTTTGCCAGTTCGACATGGATGGCTCGGCTGGACATGCAGCAGAAGAGCACGCCCCATACTTTCATGCTCACCCTCCTCTTGACATCATCCTTCACTTGGTACGGTCCGAACAGGTCGACAGATGTGAATTGAAATGGTGCAGCCGGATTCGATCTCTCCTCAGGCAAGTTTCCCATTATTTGCTGGCAGGTCTTTGCTTTTGCTTTCTTGCACACGACACACTTGTCAACAACTTTTTGGGCAATAATTCTTCCTTTGATGACCCATGCTTTCTTTCGCATCCGCAGTGTAGTTCCTGCCACTCCTTCATGTCCCTCACTGTGTGCTTCCCGGGCTAGGAGGGTGGAGATCCAGGCCTGGAACGGTAGCAGGGGAACAGCTCTGTGGTCTTCTCTGAAGGTCTGGATCCTGCCACCACACATCAGGAGTCCGCTTGTTTGGTCCTTGTAAACAACCAGTCTGTCTGTGGTTGTGTTTGGAAAGTGTACGCCCTCCTGTGCTGCCAAGCATAGGTCTCTGAACACATCTTCTCTTTCGTTCACAGTGATGACACCAGATGAAGGTACTGCCTCCCACTTTTCTTTATCGCCGGGGCACAGGAATTTCTTTACTGCTCTCCAAGTCCATACTATTGTCCCGACCAGCCGTCTTAGATTGCTGAAGCGCCTTTCGTCCAGTAGCTTTTGGACTGCTGCTGCTGCAGGTGGTCTTCTGAATCTGGACTCTGTTTCTTGGACTCTTTTTGGGTCCTGTGCTTTCTGTTGACTTCGGGTGAGTACGGCGACAAATGTTTTCTTCTGTATTTTTGTGATATTGTCTCTTGCTTGTGCGGCGACGTCTTTGGCTGATTTCTTCGGCCACTCACTTTCAGGAAGTCGAAGGAACTTTGGACCTGATTGCCACTCGGATTCCTCAGTTAAGTCATTTGGACTGGCCCCTCTGGTTATGATATCTGCAATGTTCTCGGGCCCTGGAATCCACCACCAGTCTTGGACATTTGTGCTGCTTTGGATCTCGCCGACTCGGTTGGCAAAGAAGGTCTGGTAACCATAACTCTCCCGCTGGATTGCGCCTAGGACAGTCTGACTGTCGACGAGATGGTACCACTTCTCAACATCGATTCGGCAGTGTCTCTGGAAGTAGTTCTTCAACCGGGCGGAAAAGACTGCTCCACACATCTCCGCCTTCACAGGGTCACCCTTGTGGTCGAGAGGGGTCAGCTTGGCCTTAGATTCAACTAGCCTCACAACAACACCATGGCTGCAGCTCCAGCGTAGGTACAGCACAGCGCCATATGCGTGCTCACTGCCATCAGAGAAGGTGATGCCACTTGGTTTTGCACGTGGATTTGGTGGTGTCAGGGGTCTGGTGAATCTGAGTTGGCTCAGCTCTGCATAGTCTTCTAGGAGCTTTATGGCATCTTCTCTGAGTCCTTTGGACAAGGCGGCATCCCAGGTGTCTTCTATGCAGTACATGACTTTTGCTTCTTGAAAAGCTCTTCGGATGAGGATGGCTCCCTTCTGCTTTGCAGGAGCCACGAGGCCGAGTGGATCATAGAGACCAGAGACTTGGCTCAACAGTTCTCTTCTGGTGAATGGATCTGGGGTTTGTCTTCTTACTTCATCTCTCAGTAAGTCCTGACCAAGGCGCATTTTCCTCTTCTTCTTGGAGAAGTTCACTGCAACCATGACATGTAGTGTGTCATCCTCAATGGTGTAACCAAGGCCGAGGGCTTTGTTATCCTCTTCAGTGAGCTGGTTTGGCAGGATCATGGTCTTTGACTCCATCTTCTCACCTCTCGGCCCTTTCCTCCCACTTTGATCGGAGTAGACCCAGGGCTTCATGATGAATCCTCCAGCTTTAAGGATCTGTTCGATGTTGGATGTGAGGAGTTTGAGGTGCTGGAGGTTGTTGTGAGAGGTCAGGATATCATCCACATATGCATCTTCCTCTATCACACGTTTCTCTTCTTTGAAGTGTTTGAATGAAGGCAAGTTGGCGGTCTCTCTCATGGCGACTTGGGCTATGCAACCAGCAGGTTTGTCTCCCATGTTGACCCTTGTTATGGCGAAGTCTTCTATTTCAGCCTTTTCAGTGTCACGCCACAGGAACCTGTGCAGGTGGACCTCTCTCTCTTCCAACCAGACAGAGTTGTACATCTTGCGGATGTCACCGAGGGCAGCAAAGACACCAGCTCGGAACCTCAGTAGGACAGCTCTGATTGGGTTCAGGACGTCAGGACCTTTGATTAGTATGTCGTTCAAACTCAGGCCTCTGTACTTCTGGCTGCTGTTCCATACTAGCCTCACTGGGGTGGAGACTGAATGTGGATTTGGTGCAATCAGGTGACTTATGTACCACACTGGCCCAGTCCAACTCTGCAGAACCTCTTTGGATAGCTTCACTGCAGCTTTGCGATGAAGCATTTCATGGACTTGTGACATGTAGGCTGTCTTCAACTCCGGTTCCTTTGCCAGCTGCTTCTCTGTCCTGAGGAATGTGGCTTCAACCGCTCTCCTGTTGTTGGGTAGAGATGCTGGATCTTCTGTCCAGGGATACTTGGCATGCCAGTGGGGATCAGGGCTGTGATGGTCTCCATTCACATACATCAACCCGTTCTTCACTATCTCCATCTCTCTTTCTTCAGCCAGTGTCATTTCTTTTCCCCCGGGTTGGCAATTCCCACAGCGACATCCTCCACATCTTGGCTCACAAGCAGCTCCAATACTTTCCCACTTCCACCACTTCAGAAAGTCTCTGCTGCTAGTGGCTGTATTGGACTGGGTGTGGGGCTTGTCGGGAGACTGGCAGGAGATTGGATCTCTACAGATGAGTTCACTGTATTTGACTGCTGCAGTTCTCATGGATCTTGCGAAGTGTGTCTTTGATGTGTGGGCCATTAAGGTGACTTCTTCAAAGAGGTCCGGGTGTGTGCCTCCGATCGTCTTGCCGAGGGGGCCGTCCCAGAGCACAAGGTTGCCAACAGAACGAACCTTCTGGGGTACTAGCTGGCCTTCCTTGTGGCTGATCAGGAGTTGCACCTCTTTGGGTCTAGCAAGGTCTCTTAGGGGAACATCTGGGAAGATTTTCTGTAGCTTAATAGCTGGAACATGTCTGTGAAACTCTGCAATCTTATCAAGGCCATAGCAGATTAGTTGATGTGACCTGAGGGTCCCTCTCGGAGTGTTGACCCGAATCTTGAGGAGGTAGCGCTTAGTTGCAACAGACACCTTCATCCCTCCAACGCCGTAAACCACCAGTGTCACATCTTCACCTCTCAGGTTCAACTTGCTGGCAGCTCTATGTGTTATATAGTTCGTGTCTGATGCCAGGTCGATGAGGGTCCCAATTCTCTGTCCATCGTTGGCAGTGACATCAAAGAGCATCAGGATCACTGGATACTCATGCAAGCCATTTTCCTCTAGAAGACCTCTTTCAACTGCTGTGGTGTCGTATGCTCTGGATGTGACGTTGCAGAAGGTGTCTCGACACTGCTGCGCCAGCTCAGGGGTAAGCCTGGATAGGAAGTCTTTTTGAGCTTCGGTGTATCTTTTCCCCTCAGCTCTCACTGGACTGGATTTAGGTGTTCTTTGGGACTGGGGTCTGGCAACTGGACAGAGAAGGTAATGGTGTTGGTCTTTGCACTCTGGGTTCCCGCACAGATACGTGGTGTTTCTGCAGGGGTCGCTGCTGTGGACCTCGAGACATCTCTTGCAGGCACCGAGCTGTTGTGCTGCATCCCTCTTCTCCGATGGCTTTAGGTTGATTCTAAACCTTCTGCAGAAATAGAGTCTTCTTCTGTGCTTTGGGTCACCACAAATGATGCAGCCTGCTGTTTCACTGCTGGACTTGGCTGACTTTGTTCTGGCATACTTGATGAGCTTAGTCTGCTCCTTGGCGGGTTCAAAGACGTTGCTCAGTTGATCTAGTTGCTCATATATAGATTCTTGGGACTTTAGGAATGTGATGAGCTTGTCGAAGCGGTTCTGGGGGTTAACAGTGTTTCCTCTGTCAGCAGCATAGGTGAGCCAGTCTTTCTTCAGAGTTTCTGGGAGTTTGCTCTCGATGGATCTAATCACCAGTGGGTTCTTTAAGGCGTCTGCATTATCCAGTTCGTTTAGATCATAAAGGGCCTTTACCACAGTTTGGATGAGCTCTACGATTTTCCTTGGATGGCCGCTCCTGGCTGATGGTCTTGCTTGTAGCTCTTCTATGATCTCAAGAGCAATGCTGGCTTGGTTCCCAAACCGGTTTTCCAGGACTCTGAAGATCTCATCTGCTGAGCTGTACGTTGACAGACGTAGTTCCCTGGCCACCTTTTCATCAAGGCTATCCAGTAGTTGGAATTTCTTAACCTCTGAAGATCCGGTTGGTTCACCTTGCTTCTGCAGAGCCTCCCATTCCTTCCTCCATCTGTAGTAGTTTCGCTGGTTGCCGGCAAACTTTGGTAAGGCTGTGGCCTTTAGCTTTATCGCTGCCACTGGAGCTGAGCTGCGGGCTGAGATGGGCTGGGGTCCAGCGTCTTTCTTTATACTTGCTGCTTGGATGAGGGGGGCCTTCTGTGACACCAGCTTGGGAAGGACCACCTCGAGCTCTCTTAAACGGTAATCAAAGTCCTTTTTCTCGGCAAGCGGAGCCCAGTGGTTCCAGTTCTGGTGCGCTTCCTTTGCCTTGTCCACCAACTTCTGTAGGTGGGTCAGCATGAACTCACAAGCCTCCAGAGTTGTGTCTGGCTGGAAGGAGACGTTCCTGAATTCGGCCTCTGCAACTTGTAGAGCCAGGGAAAGTTCCTTTTCTCCATATGTGGTCCAGAGCGTCTCTCGGATTAGGAGTTTGACTTCTTTCGTCTTCTGCTCACATTCTTTCTCCGTCTTTGCTATGTCGGCTTTCTGGGGGTCGCTCAGCTCCTCAGCGTCTGCCATGTAAGCGGCTTCCACTTCTTCGTTTGCCTCGAAGACACGAGAGCTCTCTAGCATCAGCTTCTTGAAGTTCTCCTGTAACTCCTCCTTAGACATCTCTATGTAGGTTCTCGTAATGTTGTTGGCAAGGCGGGAGAACTGTCTCTTAGCTGTGGCCCTCTCCACTTTCAGTTCATCTGTTGGCTTTGGATCAGCCATCTTGCTCTCTTTGGCTGACAGACAGCAGTCTTTGTCCTCCAGGCCCCAGGTGGAGTGTCCTCCCTCTCGGTGGTGGCCGCAAGTGGAGTCTTTTGCTGGTCACAGACGGTTTTTCACTGTCAGGTGTATTTATAACGACATGGCTTCCCACACTTGAAAAGGAAGGACTCGATGAGGCTCAGGATTTCACTCGTATTCCAGTTTATTAACTGGAATCTTGGAAGGTGAAAAACCTTCAAACACACAAGAATAAAAGCTTTTAAATAAAATACAGCATTTTGCAACAAACAAAGTAAGTACATTAACTCAGGTATTTTATAAAGGTAAGTACATTTTTAACATTAATTAATACACATTAACCAGCATTTCACTTAACTTAATTAACTTAGATTAATAAGGTAAATTAGGCATTAAATAAACAGAAATATAGTTCACATGTTAGAACCATCTACTTTTAAAGCAACGCGTTTTACCTTAAGTTTTAGCCTAAATTATTTTATACAGACTTTAGACATGAATTTCTACAACAAGTTTAACTTGACACTTCTCTATTAATTCATATGAAATCAAGCATTTTAAACCAATATTACTGTAGTTTTTAACATAAACACTTTTAACAGAAATACTATTTTTATACATGAATTAAATGTTTTACTTTGCCTTTTAATAAAGCAAAATCCACTCTCTATATTAATATACTTCAAATTACATTTACAAGGCTTTAAGCGCCCTAATTGCCCATTTCTTGTCTCTACAAGTAAAACAAATATTTGTGGTGAATAAGATAAAGAAAAGAAACAAAATAAGCACCAATTGTACCTTATTTAACAGTTCAATTATCTAAATAAACATTCTTCTGAAGTTGAGCTCTGCCATCAATCACAGCGCATAAACTTCAACAGTCGGATCATGATTAAACAGTCCAGTGGAAAGAGGTGAGCTCACCGGTAGTCCGTTTGGTTTGAGTCCTTTTTCCCATGCGTTTGTGGAGTGCTTTCGTGGTTTTAGTGATCGTCTCTGTCTCTGCTGCTCTCAGCTCCGTCCTGCACACTGAATGAAACGGGTGCATTTGTTTGCTTTGTCCTGTCTGCGCTGCTCATCAGTCTGATTGCGCTCACCTGCTGGAGAGCGCACCTGGTGAGGCGCGCCGCGGAGCAGCGCTTCTGCTGTGACGCGCATGCAGCAGCACAGCCGCTGTCACACACACACCTTCAGCCGCACCTCCAGGCAGATCGCCGCAACAATACAGTCTGCAAGGGATACAGTCCGTAAGCACACATGATTGTATTTTATTAATATTCTGGTTCCTACATTATATATCAATATATATCAATACAGTCTGCAAGGGATACAGTCCGTAAGCACACATGATTGTATTTTATTAATATTCTGGTTCCTACATTATATATCAATATATATCAATACAGTCTGCAAGGGATACAGTCCGTAAGCACACATGATTGTGCGTGCTGCTGCTCCACTAATAGTACTAACCTTTAACACTTCATTTTACTCATTTTCATTCATTACTAGTTTCTATGTAACTGTTTTTATATTGTTTTACTTTCTTTTTTATTCAAGAAAATGTTTTTAATTTATTTATCTTATTTTACTAATTTTTTTAAAAAGTACCTTATCTTCACCATACCTGGTTGTCCAAATTAGGCATAATAATGTGTTAATTCCACGACTGCATATATATCGGTTGATATCGGTATCGGATAGGCAAATATAAGCCTTGGCTTCAGCCTATTCCTTTTTCGGTCATGCTTTTTCTTTTCTTTTCTTTTTGTGTGTAAATGTGTATGATTGTTATATATGTATAATTTGTACTGTACTGTCACACAAAATGGTTAATGGTTGATTATATGACCGAAATAAACTTATTTCATTTCATTTCATTTCATATCGGTATCGGTAATTAAAGAGTTGGACAATATCGGAATATCGGATATCGGCAAAAAGCCATTATCGGACATCCCTAGTAGCGACCAACTGTAGTTACTTACAGTGGGTTTCTGAAGTGTTCCTGAGCCCATGTGGTGATATCCTTTACACACCGATGTCGCTTTTTGATGCAGTACAGCCTGAGGGATCGAAGGTCACAGGCATTCAATGTTACGTGCAGTGATTTCTCCAGCTTCTCGGAACCTTTTGATGATATTACATATCTTAGATCAGGGGTGTCAAACTCAAATACAGAGTGGGCCAAAATTTCACACTGAACAAATGAACCTTTTAATAGGGACCCAAACAAGTTTTGCATTGAATATTGAACAAGCAAGGCTTATAGAACTTTATAGTGACATGCAAAATCAAGTTTCAAATAATAATAATAATAATAATTCAAAAATATCAATGGCACATCAAATACAATTTAAATAAAAATTCAATGCCTCTTTTCTATTTGCAGCCTTCTGAGGTAAATATCAAAATAAACTTTTTCCACAGGCTAATAATACATTTGAAAATAAAATAACAATAATGAATGAACCAAACATTCATGCCTTGAAGTAGCAAGAGAAAGTGCATGAATAAAACGCTAATTATTGCTCAGTTTGCTACACTGATTTGCTTTAAAACTGAATATGGAACAAGCAACGCTTATATAACTTAATAGTGCCAAATCAACTTTCAAAAAACAAAGGAAAAAATATCAATGGTATATTAAATACAATTTAAATAAAAAATGGAATGCTTCTTTTCTATTTGCAGCCTTCTGAGGTAAATATCAACATTAACTTGGTGGGCAGGGGCGGGGTTTGGTGGTAGCGGGGGGTGTATATTGTAGCGTCCCAGAAGTGTTAGTGCTGCTAGGGGTTCTGGGTATTTGTTGTGTTGTGTTTATGTTGTGTTACGGTGCGGCTGTTCCCCCCGAAATGTGTTTGTCATTCTTGTTCGGTGTGGGTTCACAGCGTGGCGCATATTTGTAACAGTGTTAAAGTTGTTTATACGGCTACCCTCAGTGTGACCTGTATGGCTGTTGACCAAGTATGCCTTGCATTCATTTACGTGTGTGTAAAAGCTGCATGTGATATGTGGCTGGGCCGGCACGCTGTTTGTATGGAGGAGAAGCTGACGTGACGACAGGTTGTAGAGGACGTTGAAGGCAGTGCCTTTAAGGCACGCCCCCAATAATGTTGACCGGGAGAAATTCGGGAGAATGGTTGCCCCGGGAGATTTTCGGGAGGGGCATTGAAATTCGGGAGTCTCCCGGGAAAATCGGGAGGGTTGGCAAGTATGGGTATTAGCAGTGCAAATTTGGCCCGCGGGCCAGAGTTTGACACCCATGTCCTAGATGGTGAAATCCCTAAATTCCTTGCAATAGCTGGTTGAGAAATTCTTAAACTGTTGGACAATTTGCTCACGCATGTGTTCACCAAGTGGTGACCCTTCACCCCCATCCTTGTTTGTGAATGACTGAGCATTTCATGGAATCTACTTTTATACCCAATCATGGCACCCACCTGTTCCCAATCAGCCTGTCCACCTGTGGGATGTTCCAAATAAGTGTTTGACGAGCATTCCTCAACTTTCTCAGTCTTTTTTGCCACTTGTGCCAGCTTTTTGGAAACATGTTGCCGGCATCAAATTCCAAATGAGCTAATATTTGCAAAAAAAAAACAACGTTTTCCAGTTTGAATGTTAAGTAGTCAATTCAATTGAATATAGGTTGAAAAGGATTTGCTAATTATTGTATTCTGTTTTTATTTACCATTTACACAACGTGCCAATTTAACTAGTTTTGGGGTTTGTAGATTAACAATAACCAAGTCAACCCCAAGCAAGGAAACACTGGCAGTAGGGAGAAACCATGAACAGAGTCCAGGTGCTGTAAGGTGGTGGCACCATCACTTTACCTTTGTTCACTCTTAAAAAGAAAGGTGTATTTCAGGCAATAAATCCCGCAGCCCAAAAGTATATCCACCGCAATACCATCAGCTCCCCAGCTCTTCTAATCCTACAAGAGACGTGATTCTTATTGCTTCTTTTTTAGGCTTAGAGGGGTAAAACACGTATTTACTCGTGACATGAACAGTAGGATCGCATTCAAATGACTCTGAAAATGCGAGGGCCGTTCCACTAATACCACGGTATTACCACGGTGAATGAAGCCTCTGAGGTGGAACACAATCCGTTTCAGGGCACTGGTTGACGTCTCAAGTTCTAAACTCCTCCTCAGACACTCATAGTCGTCATCGTCATTGTTTTCCCCCAAAATGATGGCAAGTTTCCAAATGTTGTGTCCTCTGGGACATTTACAGTTTTTCATACCAAAAAAAACATGACTCTGATTAGTGGGAGCTGGAAAGTGGCCATGGTCTTTGAAGAAATGTCGACAAACCCCGTTTCCATGTGAGTTGGGAAATGGTGTTAGATGTAAATATAAACGGAATACAATGATTTGTGAATCCTTTTCAAGCCATATTCAGTTGAATATGCTACAAAGACAACATATTTCATGTTCAAACTCATAAACTTTATTTATTTTTGGCAAATAATAATGAACTTAGAATTTCATGGCTGCAACACGTGCCAAAGTAGTTGGGAAAGGGCATGTTCACCACTGTGTTACATGGCCTTTCCTTTTAACAACACTCAGTAAAGGTTTGGGAAGTGAGGAGACACATTTTTGAAGTGGAATTCTTTCCCATTCTTGCTTGATGTACAGCTTAAGTTGTTCAACAGTCCGGGGGTCTCCCTTCTCACATTGCAGGTGCCACACATTTTCCATGTCTGGACTACAGGCAGGCCAGTCTAGTACCCGCACTCTTTTACTATGAAGCCACGTTGATGTAACACGTGGCTTGGAATTGTCTTGCTGAAATAAGCAGGGGCGTCCATGGTAACAACATATGTTGCTCCAAAAGCTGTATGTACCTTTCAGCATTAATGGTGCCTTCACAGATGTGCAAGTTACCCATGTCTTGGGCACTAATACACCCCCATACCATCACACATGCTGCCTTTTACACTTTGCGCCTAGAACAATCCGGATGGTTCTTTTCCTCTTTGGTCCGGAGGACACGACGTCCACAGTTTCCAAAAACAATTTGAAATGTGGACTCGTCAGACCACAAACCATTTTTCCACTTTGTATCAGTCCATCTTAGATGAGCTCAGGCCCAGCGAAGCCGACGGCGTTTCTGGGTGTTGTTGATAAACGGTTTTCGCCTTGCATAGGAGAGTTTTAACTTGCACTTACAGATGTAGCGACCAACTGTAGTTACTGACAGTGGGTTCCTGAAGTGTTCCTGAGCCCATGTGGTGATATCCTTTACACACTGATGTGGCTTGTTGATGCAGTACAGCCTGAGGGATGGAAGGTCACGGGCTTAGCTGCTTACGTGCAGTGATTTCTCCAGATTCTCTGAACCCTTTGATGATATTACGGAGCGTAGATGGTGAAATCCCTAAATTCCTTGCAATAGCTGCTTGAGAAAGGTTTTTCTTAAACTGTTCAACAATTAGCTCAGGCATTTGTTGACAAAGTGGTGACCCTCGCCCCATCCTTGTTTGTGAATGACTGAGCATTTCATGGAATCTACTTTTATACCCAATCATGGCACCCACCTGTTCCCAATTTGCCTGTTCACCTGTGGGATGTTCCAAATAAGTGTTTGATGAGCATTCCTCAACTTTATCAGTATTTATTGCCACCTTTCCCAACTTCTTTGTCACATGTTGCTGCCATCAAATTCTAAAGTTAATGATTATTTGCAACAAAAAAAAAAGTTTATCAGTTTGAACATGAAATATGTTGTCTTTGTAGCATATTCAACTGAATATGGCTTGAAAAGGATTCCGTTTATATTTACATCTAACACAATTTCCCAACTCATATGGAAACGGGGTTTGTAAAACATTACAAGTCCTTACTTTTAGGAATGTCATGTTTGGTATAAGCCCAATATATATATATATATATATATATAGTTTCTTTATTCATCCCTCCAAGCAACATGTGTGCGTTTTACATACATATATATATATATATATATATATATATATATATATATATATATATATATATATATATATATTTAGTTCTACTGTTATGTTCGACGGGGAAGGAGACGACACAGCAACAAGAATAAGCTCAATAGTTGATTTAGAGCTTGATGATGTGGTGGAGTGAGTATGCTACTGTGTATGTTTGCAGGACTATGTGAAGCGTTACAATGAATATTTACCAGTGGTTGTTGTAAATGCGTGTTGAGTGAGAAGGTGACCAGTTCAGTAGGGCGAGGCAGGTAGGGGAGTCCGTGAAACAAGCGGGGGTCCGTGGGGCCGAGAGGGGCGTCCAGAGGTCCAAGTCCAAAGTGGGGGTCGAGGATCGAGGGAGGCAAATCAGAATCCAGAGGGGTCCAGAGAAGTGAGGCGCACTGCTCACTTCCAAGGCGACGGAGGGAATACTGGGGAAAACAAGAGACAAATGAGCACAAGGGTCGAAGGTCACAAGGAGCGAGCAAACAAAGGTGAG